>NC_092719.1:220706345-221040424 GCF_047496885.1 Scyliorhinus torazame
CACACTCACACTGACACACACACTGACACACACACAGACACACCCACTGACACACACACACTGAGAAAAACACACTGACACACACACACTGACACTCAAAGTGACACACACTGACACACACCCTGTGACACACACCGAAACACACACAATGACACACACACTGGCATAAACACACTGACAAACACAGACTTAAACACTGACACACTCACACTGACACACGTACTCTGATACACACAGTGGCACAGACAAACACACTGACACACTCACTGACACATTCACACTGACACACACACTGACACACACACACTGACACACACCGAAACACACACGCTGACACACACAGTGAGACACACACTGACACAAACACACTGACAAACACAGACTGAAACACTGACACACTCACACACACTGACACACGTACTCTGACACACACAGTGGCACAGACAAACAAACTGACAAACACTGACAAACACAAACTGAAACACACAGACTGACACACACACATACACACTGACACACACACACTGACATACCCTGACACAAAAACTGACACAAACACTGGCAGACACACACTGGCTCACACTCTGACTCACACACTGACTCACACAATGTCACACACACTGACACACACACAGACTGACACACTCACACTGACCCACACATACTGACAAACACACTGACGTGCACACACACTGACTCACACTGACACACACAGATGACAATCTCTGACTGACACACACACTGACAGACACACTGACACACACACTGACACACACGCACAGACACTGACACACACTCAGTGACACACACACATTGACACACAGACTGATACTCACACACTAACACAGACACACACACAAACACTGACACACACACTGACACACTCACACTGACACACACACTGACACAGACACACTGATACACACTGGCAAAGACAAACACACTGACTCACACACACTGAGACACACAGAGAGACGCACACACACACACTGACACACACTGACACAGACACTGACACACACTCAGTGACACCCACATTGACACACAGACTGATACTCACACGCTGACACAGACACTGTCACACACACACTGAGACAGACACACTGACGCACCTACACTGACACACACACTGCCACACACTCACTGACTCACACACTGACACACACATTGACACACACACACACTGAAACTGACACTGACGCAGACACTGACACACACACTGACACACACACTGACACACGCAGTGATCACAAACGCACTGAAACAGACACTGACACTGGCACTGACATTCACACTGACAGACACTGACACACACACACTCTGACACACACAATGGCACAGACAAACATACTGACGCAGACACTGACACACACACACACTGACACACACTGACACACATACTGTCACACTCACACTGACACACACACACAAACACTGAAACACACACTGACACACACTGACACAGACACTGACACACACACCGTGACTGATACACACTGACACATACACACTGTCACACACACAATAACACACACAGTGACATGCACACAATGACTCACATCCTGAGACACACATCGACACTCACACGCACTGAAACAGACGCTGACACAAACACTGACACACACACCCTCTGAGACACACACTGAGTCACACACTCCAACACACACACTGACTCACACACTGATCCACACACTGACACACAGACTGACACGCACACAGGCACACACACAGACACACACTGGCACACACACACTGACATACACACTGACACACATTTACACTGACACACACACTGGCACATGCACAAACAGACACACACACACAGTGACACACACACACTGACACACAGACACTGATACACACACACACACTGATGCACACACTGACACACCCACACTGAGGCACACACACTGACACACTGACACTGAAACACACACTACACACACACGCTGACACACACACACTGACAAACAGAGACTGACACACTGACACACTCACACTGACACACACTGACACACGTACTCTGATACACACAGTGGCACAGACAAACACACTGACACACACTGACAAACACACACTGAAACACACACACTGACACTCACACACTGACACACACACACTGACAGAAACACAGACAAACACGTTGACAGACACACACTCTGACTCACAAACTGACTCACATAATGTCACACACAGACTGACACAGTGACCCACACATACTGACAAACACACTGACACACACTGACAAACACACACTGAAACACACTTTATACAGACACACACTAACACACACACACTGATACACACACACTGCCACACACACACTCATACACACACACTCTGACACACACACACTGACACACACACTGACATACACACTGATACACACTGGCACACCCACACTGAAATACACCCACACTGACACACACTGTCACACACTCACACACTGACACACACACACTGACATTGACAATGACGCACACACAATGACACAGACACTGACACACACACACAAACTGACACACAGCCTGACACACACAGACTGACACAGTGACCCACACATACTGACAAACACACTGACACACACTGACAAACACACACTGAAACACACTTTATACAGACACACACTAACACACACACACTGATACACACACACTGACACACACACACTCATACACACACACTCTGACACACACACACTGACACACACACTGACATACACACTGATACACACTGGCACACACACACACTGAAATACACCCACACTGACACACACTGTCACACACTCACACACTGACACACACACACTGACATTGACAATGACGCACACACAATGACACAGACACTGACACACACACACAAACTGACACACAGCCTGACACACACAGAATGACACACATACCGACACACTGACACTGGCACATACACACACTGACATACACTCACACTGACACACACTGTCACACACACTGTCACACACACAGTGACACACACTCACACACTGACACACACACACTGACATTGACAATGATGCGCACACAATGACACAGACTCTGACACACACACACAAACTGACACACAGCCTGACACACACTGCCACACATTGCCCGCACACACGGCACACACTGACACAAACAAACACACGCACACACTGACAACGCTGTCACACACACACTGAAACAATCATACCGACACCCACACTGACACACACTGACACACGCACACTGACACACACACACTGACACTCACACTGACACACACACACACTGACACACACACTGACACGCACACACTGACTCACACACTGACACACTAACGTGCACACACAGACACACACAAACTTACACACACACTGTCACACACACAGACACACGACACTGACATACATGTAATGACACACTCACACTGCCGCACACATTGCCACACGCACACTGCCACGTACCGACACGCACAGATGGACACACACAATGACACACACTTACACACACGCACTGACACACACACTGACACACACACCCTGACACACACATGCTGAGACACACACTGATACAGACATACTGACACACTCATCCTGACACACAGACATTCTGACAAACACACACTGACACCCACACGGATACACACTCTTTGACACACAAACACACTGACACACACACACACTGACACACAGATGGACACACATACATTGACACTCACACTGACACACATTTACACACACACACTGACACACACACACTGACACACTCACACCGACACACACTGACACACGCACTCTGACACACACTGACATACGCCCACCGACACACTCACACTGACACACACACTGATACACACACAGACACACACACACTGAAACACACACACTGAAACACTCATACTGACAAACACATTAACACTCACATTGACACACACACTGTCACACACTCACACACACATTCTGACACACAAACACTGACACACTCACACAGGCACACACTCTGACACCCACACACTTACACACACGCACTGACACACACTCACACTGACACACACACACAGTGACACACACAGTGACACACACACAGTGGCACACGAACTGACACGCACACACTGACACACTGACACACACACACTGGCACACACACACTTACACACACACTGCCACACACACAGACACACAGAAACTGACATACACGCACTGGCACACTGACACACACTGACACACACACACTGACACACTCACACTGCCACACACACTGCTACATACTGGCACGCACAGACGGACACACACACTGACACACATACACTTACACACACGCACTGACACACACACACTGACAAACACACACTGACACACAGATACTGACATACACACTGGCAGACACACACTGACACACACACACTGACACACACATGCTGACACTCACACTGGCACACACACGCTGACACACACTCACTGACACACACACTGACACACGCTGGCACACACACACTGAAACACTCACACTGACACACACACTGTCACATGCACCTTGACAGACACGCACTGACAAACACAGACACATACTGAAACACGCACACTGACACACACCCTGACACACTCACACTGCCACACACACTGACAAACACACACTTGCACACACGCAATGACACACACCCACTGACACACCCACACTGACTCACACATGCTGTCAAACACACAGACACACACACACTGACACACACACACTGCCACACACACTGACATACACACACTGACACATTCACACTGACACACATACATTGACACACATACTGACACACATTGACACACACTGACAAACACACACTGAAACACACTTTATACAGACACACACTAACACACACACACTGATACACACACACTGACACACACACACTCATACACACACACTCTGACACACACACACTGACACACACACTGACATACACACTGATACACACTGGCACACACACACACTGAAATACACCCACACTGACACACACTGTCACACACTCACACACTGACACACACACACTGACATTGACAATGACGCACACACAATGACACAGACACTGACACACACACACAAACTGACACACAGCCTGACACACACAGAATGACACACATACCGACACACTGACACTGGCACATACACACACTGACATACACTCACACTGACACACACTGTCACACACACAGTGACACACACTCACACACTGACACACACACACTGACATTGACAATGATGCACACACAATGACACAGACTCTGACACACACACACAAACTGACACACAGCCTGACACACACTGCCACACACTGCCCGCACACACGGCACACACTGACACAAACACGCACACACTGACAACGCTGTCACACACACACTGAAACAATCAAACCGACACCCACACTGACACACACTGACACACGCACACTGACGCACACACACTGACACTCACACTGACACACACACACACTGACACACACACTGACACGCACACACTGACACACTAACGTGCACACACAGACACACACAAACTTACACACACACTGTCACACACACAGACACACGACACTGACATACATGTACTGACACACTCACACTGCCGCACACACTGCCACACGCACACTGCCACATACCGACACGCACAGACGGACACACACACTGACACACACTTACACACACGCACTGACACACACACTGACACACACACCCTGACACACACATGCTGAGACACACACTGACACAGACATACTGACACACTCATCCTGACACACAGACAGTCTGACAAACACACACTGACACCCACACGGATACACACTCTTTGACACACAGACACACTGACACACACACACACTGACACACAGATGGACACACATACATTGACACTCACACTGACACACATTTACACACACACACTGACACACACACACTGACACACTCACACCGACACACACTGACACACGCACTCTGACACACACGGACATACGCCCACCGACACACTCACACTGACACACACACTGATACACACACAGACACACACACACTGACACACACACACTGAAACACTCATACTGACAAACACATTAACACTCACACTGACACACACACTGTCACACACTGACACACACATTCTGACACACAAACACTGACACACTCACACAGGCACACACTCTGACACCCACACACTTACACACACGCACTGACACACACTCACACTGACACACACACACAGTGACACACACAGTGACACACACACAGTGGCACACGAACTGACACGCACACACTGACACACACACACTTGCACACACACACTTACACACACACTGCCACACACACAGACACACAGAAACTGACATACACGCACTGGCACACTGACACACACTGACACACACACACTGACACACTCACACTGCCACACACACTGCTACATACTGGCACGCACAGACGGACACACACACTGACACACATACACTTACACACATGCACTGACACACACACACTGACAAACACACACTGACACACAGATACTGACATACACACTGGCAGACACACACTGACACACACACACTGACACACACATGCTGACACACATACTGGCACACACACGCTGACACACACTCACTGACACACACACTGACACACGCTGGCACACACACACTGAAACACTCACACTGACACACACACTGTCACATGCACCTTGACAGACACGCACTGACAAACACAGACACATACTGAAACACGCACACTGACACACACCATGACACACTCACACTGCCACACACACTGACAAACACACACTTGCACACACGCAATGACACACACCCACTGACACACCCACACTGACTCACACATGCTGTCAAACACACAGACACACACACACTGACACACACACACTGCCACACACACTGACATACACACACTGACACATTCACACTGACACACATACATTGACACACATACTGACACACATTGACTCACACAGACTGACACGCACACATTGACACACTCACACAGCCACCCACACACTAACACACATCCACTGGCACACACACACTGAGACACAGACAGACTGACACACACACTGACACACTCACACTGCCACACACACTGACAAACCCACACTTGCACACACGCAATGACACCCACCCACTGACACACCCACACTGACTCACACATACTGTCAAACACACTGACACACACACTCTGACACACACACACTGCCACACACACTGACATACACACACTGACACATTCACACTGACACACATACATTGACACACACACTGACACACATTGACACACACAGACTGACACGCACACATTGACACACTCACACAGCCACACGCACACTAACACACATCCACTGGCACACACACACTGAGACACAGACAGACTGACACACACACTGACACACACACACACACTCGCACACTGACACACACACTGACACACAGACAGACTGACACACACCCACTGACACACACACACTGACACACACACTGACACACGCACACTGCCACATACCGACACGCACAGACGGACACACACACTGACACACACTTACACACAAGCACTGACACACACACTGACACACACACACTGACACACACACCCTGACACACACATGCTGAAGCACACACTGATACAGACATACTGACACACTCATCCTGACACACAGACAGTCTGACAAACACACACTGACACCCACACGGATACACACTCTTTGACACACAGACACACTGACACACACACACACTGACACACAGATGGACACACATACATTGACACTCACACTGACACACATTTACACACACACACTGAAACACACACACTGACACACTCACACCGACACACACTGACACACGCACTCTGACACACACGGACATACGCCCACCGACACACTCACACTGACACACACACTGACACACACACAGACACACACACACTGACACACACACACTGAAACACTCATTCTGACAAACACATTAACACTCACACTGACACACACACTGTCACACACTGACACACACATTCTGACACACAAACACTGACACACTCACACAGGCACACACTCTGACACCCACACACTTACACACACGCACTGACACACACTCACACTGACACACACACACAGTGACACACACAGTGACACACACGCAGTGGCACACGAACTGACACGCACACACTGACACACACTGACACACTGACACACACACACTGGCACACACGCACTTACACACACACTGTCACACACACAGACACACAGAAACTGACATACACGCACTGGCACACTGACACACACTGACACACACACACTGACACACTCACACTGCCACACACACTGCTACACACTGACATGCACAGACGGACACACACACTGACACACATACACTTACACACACGCACTGACACACACACACTGACAAACACACACTGACACACAGATACTGACATACACACTGGCAGACACACACTGACACACACACACTGACACACACATGCTGACACACACACTGACACACACACGCTGGCACACACTCACTGACACACACACTGACACACGCTGGCACACACACACTGAAACACTCACACTGACACACACACTGTCACATGCACATTGACAGACACGCACTGACAAACACAGACACATACTGAAACACGCACACTGACACACACCCTGACACACTCACACTGCCACACACACTGACAAACACACACTTGCACACACGCAATGACACCCACCCACTGACACACCCACACTGACTCACACATGCTGTCAAACACACAGACACACACACACTGACACACACACACTGCCACACACACTGACATACACACACTGACACATTCACACTGACACACATACATTGACACACACACTGACACACATTGACACACACAGACTGACACGCACACATTGACACACTCACACAGCCACACGCACACTAACACACATCCACTGACACACACACAATGAGACACAGACAGACTGACACACACACTGACACACACACACTGACACACACACTGCCACACACACTGACATACACACACTGACACATTCATACTGACACGCATACATTGACACACCCACTGACACACATTGACACACACAGACTGACACGCACACATTGACACACTCACACAGCCACACGCACACTAACACACATCCACTGGCACACACACATTGACACACACACACTGACACACACTTAGACAAACACACAGACACACACACACTGACACACACGCACTGACTCACTCACACTGACAGACACTGACACACACTTACTCACACACTGACACACTCACACTGAGACACGCACTGACACACGCACACTGTCACACACTGACACGCACACACGGACACACACACTGACACACTCACACTAACACACACACGCACACTGCCCGCACACATGGCACACACTGACACAAACACACACACGCACACACTGACGCACGCTGTCACACACACACTAAAACAATCATACCAACACCCACACTGACACACACTGGCACACGCACACTGACACACACACACTGACAATCACACTGACATACACACACACTGACACACACACTGACACGCACACACTGACACACACACTAACACACTAACGCGCACACACGGACACACACAAACTTACACACACACTGTCACCCACACAGGCACACGGCACTGACATACACGTACTGAAACACTCACACTGCCGCACACACTGCCACATGCACACTGCCACATACCGACACGCACAGACGGACACACACACTGACACACACTTACACACACGCACTGACACACACACTGACAAACACGCACTGACATACACATACTGACATACACACTGACACACACACACTGACACACACAACCTGACACACACATGCTGAGACACACACTGACACAGACATACTGACACACTCATCCTGGCACACAGACAGTCTGACAAACACACACTGACACCCACACTGATACACACTCTTTGACACACAGACACACTGACTCACACACACACTGACACACAGATGGACACACATACATTGACACTCACACTGACACACATTTACACACACACACTGACACACACACACTGACACACTCACACCGACACACACTGACACACGCACTCTGACAGACACAGACATACGCCAACCGACACACTCAAACTGACACACACACTGACACACACAGACATACGCCAACCGACACACTCACACTGACAGACACACTGACACACACACACTGACACACACACACTGAAACACTCACACTGACAAAGACATTAACAATCACACTGACACAAACACTGACACGCACATACTGATACACAAACACTGACACACTCACACAGGCACACACTCTGACACCCACACACTTACACACACACTGACACACACTCACACTTACACACACACAGTGACACACACAGTGACACACAGACAGTGGCACACGAACTGACACGCACACACTGACACACACACACTGACGCACACACACTGACACACACAAACTTACACACACACTGTCACACACACAGGCACACGGAAACTGACATACACGCATTGGCACACTCACACTGACACACACACTGGCACACACTGGCACACACACACTGACACACACACACACTGACACACTCCCACTTGCCACACACACTGCCACACTATATGACTGCCACATACTGCCACACGCACAGACGGACATACACTTACACACACGCACTGACACGCACACACTGACAAACACACACTGACACACAGATACTGACATACACACTGGCAGACACACACTGACACACACACACTGACACACACACGCTGACACACACACTGACACACACACGCTGACACAAACACACTGACACACACACTGACACACGCTGGCACACACACACTGAAACACTCACACTGACACACACACTGACACATGCACATTGAGACACACGCACTGACAAACACTGACACACACTGAAACACGCACACTGACACACACCCTGACACGCTCACACTGCCACACACACTGCCAAACACACACTTACACACACACAATGACACACACACACTGACACACCCACACTGACACACACATACTGACATACACACTGACACACACACAGTGACACACACACACACACTGCCACACTCACTGACATCCCACACTGGCACACTCACACTGACACAGACACTGAACAACACACACGGACACACATACATTGACACACACACTGACACACATTGACACACACACACTGACACACACACACTGACACACTCACACTGACACACAATCACTAACACATACACACTGGCACACACACACTGAGACACAGACAGACTGACACACACACTGACACTCACACTTTGACACACACACTGACACACAAACAGACACTCACACACTGACACACACATACTGACACACAAACACTGACAAACTCACACAGGCACACACTCTGACACCCACACACTTACACACACACACTGACACTCTCTCACACTGACACACAGACACACTGACAGACACAGTGTCACATGCACAGTGGCACACAAACTGACACACTCACACAGGCACACACACTGACACACACACACTGACACACATGCACTGACACACACACATTGACACACACACTGACACTCACACTGACACATACACACTTACACACATGCACTGACACACACACATTGACACACACACATTGACACACACACTGACATACACTCACTGACACACTCACACTGACACACACAGTGTCACATGCACAGTGGCACACAAACTGACACACTCACACAGGCACACACACTGACACACACACTTACACACATGCACTGACACACACACATTGACACACACACTGACACACACACTGACACATACACACTGACACACATGCACTGACACACACACATTGACACACACATATTGACACACACACTGATGTACATTCACTGACACACTCACACTGACACACACAGTGTCACATGCACAGTGGCACACAAACTGACACACTCACACAGGCACACACGCTGACACACACACACTTACATACATGCACTGACACACACACATTGACACACACACTGACACACACACTGACACATACACACTTACACACATGCACTGACACACACACATTTGCACACACACATTGACACACACACTGACACACACTCACTGACACACACACACTGACACATAGTTACTCACACACTGACACACTCACACTGAGACACACACTGACACACGCACCCTGCCACGCACTGACATGCACACACGGACACACACACTGACACACACACACACGCTGACACACACACACTGACTCACATACTGACACACTCACACTAACACACACACTGACAAATGCACACTGCCACACACTGACATGCACACACGGACGCACACACTGGCACAAACACACACACGCACACACTGACACACGCTGTCACAAACACACTGAAACAATCACACTGACACACACACACTTACACACACACTGTCACACACACATACACACAGACACTGACATACACGCACTGACACACACACTGCCACACACACTGCCACACGCACACTGCCACATACTGACACGGACACACACACTGACACACACTTACACACACGCACTGACACGCACACTGACAAACACACACTGACATACACATACTGACATACACGCTGACACAGATGTGACACACACCCTGACACACACATGCTGAGACACACACTGTCACCAACATACTGACACACATATCCTGACACACAGACTGTCTGACAAACACACACTGACACCCACACTTATACACACTCTCTGGCGCACTGACACACTGACACACACACACACTGACACACAGACGGACACACACACACTGACACTCACACTGATGCACATTTACACACACACACTGACACACACACACTGACACACTCACACTGACAGACACTGACACACACTTACTCACACACTGACACACTCACACTGAGACACGCACTGACACACGCACACTGTCACACACTGACACGCACACACGGACACACACACTGACACACTCACACTAACACACACACGCACACTGCCCGCATACATGGCACACACTGACACAAACACACACACGCACACACTGACGCACGCTGTCACACACACACTAAAACAATCATACCAACACCCACACTGACACACACTGACACACGCACACTGACACACACACACTGACAATCACACTGACATACACACACACTGACACACACACTGACACGCACATACTGACACACACACTAACACACTAACGCGCACACACGGACACACACAAACTTACACACACACTGTCACCCACACAGGCACACGGCACTGACATACACGTACTGAAACACTCACACTGCCGCACACACTGCCACATGCACACTGCCACATACCGACACGCACAGACGGACACACACACTGACACACACTTACACACACGCACTGACACACACACTGACAAACACGCACTGACATACACATACTGACATACACACTGACACACACACACTGACACACACAACCTGACACACACATGCTGAGACACACACTGACACAGACATACTGACACACTCATCCTGGCACACAGACAGTCTGACAAACACACACTGACACCCACAATGATACACACTCTTTGACACACAGACACACTGACTCACACACACACTGACACACAGATGGACACACATACATTGACACTCACACTGACACACATTTACACACACACACTGACACACACACACTGACACACTCACACCGACACACACTGACACACGCACTCTGACACACACAGACATACGCCAACCGACACACTCACACTGACACACACACTGACACACACAGACATACGCCAACCGACACACTCACACTGACAGACACACTGACACACACACACTGACACACACACACTGAAACACTCACACTGACAAAGACATTAACAATCACACTGACACACACACTGACACGCACGTACTGATACACAAACACTGACACACTCACACAGGCACACACTCTGACACCCACACACTTACACACACACTGACACACACTCACACTTACACACACACAGTCACACACACAGTGACACACAGACAGTGGCACACGAACTGACACGCACACACTGACACACACACACTGATGCACACACACTGACACACACAAACTTACACACACACTGTCACACACACAGGCACACGGAAACTGACATACACGCACTGGCACACTCACACTGACACACACACTGGCACACACTGGCACACACACTGACACACACACACACTGACACACTCCCACTGCCACACACACTGCCACACTATATGACTGCCACATACTGCCACACGCACAGACGGACATACACTTACACACACGCACTGACACGCACACACTGACAAACACACACTGACACACAGATACTGACATACACACTGGCAGACACACACTGACACACACACACTGACACACACACGCTGACACACACACTGACATACACTCACTGACACACTCACACTGACACACACAGTGTCACATGCACAGTGGCACACAAACTGACACACTCACACAGGCACACACACTGACACACACACTTACACACATGCACTAACACACACACATTGACACACACACTGACACACACACTGACACATACACACTGACACACATGCACTGACACACACACATTGACACACACATATTGACACACACACTGATGTACATTCACTGACACACTCACACTGACACACACAGTGTCACATGCACAGTGGCACACAAACTGACACACTCACACAGGCACACACGCTGACACACACACACTTACACACATGCACTGACACACACACATTGACACACACACTGACACACACACTGACACATACACACTTACACACGCACTGACACACACACATTGACACACACACATTGACACACACTGACACACACTCACTGACACACACACACTGACACATAGTTACTCACACACTGACACACTCACACTGAGACACACACTGACACACGCACCCTGCCACGCACTGACATGCACACACGGACACACACACTGACACACACACACACGCTGACACACACACACTGACTCACATACTGACACACACAGACATACGCCAACCGACACACTCACACTGACACACACACTGACACACACAGACATACGCCAACCGACACACTCACACTGACAGACACACTGACACACACACACTGACACACACACACTGAAACACTCACACTGACAAAGACATTAACAATCACACTGACACACACACTGACACGCACATACTGATACACAAACACTGACACACTCACACAGGCACACACTCTGACACCCACACACTTACACACACACTGACACACACTCACACTGACACACACACAGTCACACACACAGTGACACACAGACAGTGGCACACGAACTGACACGCACACACTGACACACACACACTGACGCACACACACTGACACACACAAACTTACACACACACTGTCACACACACAGGCACACGGAAACTGACATACACGCACTGGCACACTCACACTGACACACACACTGGCACACACTGGCACACACACACTGACACACACACACACTGACACACTCCCACTGCCACACACACTGCCACACTATATGACTGCCACATACTGCCACATGCACAGACGGACATACACTTACACACACGCACTGACACGCACACACTGACAAACACACACTGACACACAGATACTGACATACACACTGGCAGACACACACTGACACACACACACTGACACACACACGCTGACACACACACTGACATACACTCACTGACACACTCACACTGACACACACAGTGTCACATGCACAGTGGCACACAAACTGACACACTCACACAGGCACACACACTGACACACACACTTACACACATGCACTAACACACACACATTGACACACACACTGACACACACACTGACACATACACACTGACACACATGCACTGACACACACACATTGACACACACATATTGACACACACTGATGTACATTCACTGACACACTCACACTGACACACACAGTGTCACATGCACAGTGGCACACAAACTGACACACTCACACAGGCACACACGCTGACACACACACACTTACACACATGCACTGACACACACACATTGACACACACACTGACACACACACTGACACATACACACTTACACACGCACTGACACACACACATTGACACACACACATTGACACACACACTGACACACACTCACTGACACACACACACTGACACATAGTTACTCACACACTGACACACTCACACTGAGACACACACTGACACACGCACCCTGCCACGCACTGACATGCACACACGGACACACACACTGACACACACACACACGCTGACACACACACACTGACTCACATACTGACACACTCACACTAACACACACACTGACAAATGCACACTGCCACACACTGACATGCACACACGGACGCACACACTGGCACAAACACACACACGCACACACTGACACACGCTGTCACAAACACACTGAAACAATCACACTGACACACACACAATTACACACACACTGTCACACACACATACACACAGACACTGACATACACGCACTGACACACACACTGCCACACACACTGCCACACGCACACTGCCACATACTGACACGGACACACACACTGACACACACTTACACACACGCACTGACACGCACACTGACAAACACACACTGACATACACATACTGACATACACGCTGACACAGATGTGACACACACCCTGACACACACATGCTGAGACACACACTGTCACCAACATACTGACACACATATCCTGACACACAGACTGTCTGACAAACACACACTGACACCCACACTTATACACACTCTCTGGCGCACTGACACACTGACACACACACACACTGACACACAGACGGACACACACACACTGACACTCACACTGATGCACATTTACACACACACACTGACACACACACACTGACACACTCACACTGACACACACTGACACAATCACGCTGACACACACTGACATACGCACACTGACACACACACTGACACGCACACTGACACACGCACACTGCCAGACTCTGACACGCACACACGGACACACACACTGACACACACACAGGCACACACACACTGACACACACACACTGAAACACTCACACTGACACACACACTCTGACACACACTAGCACAGACAAACACACTTACACACACAGACTGACACACAGATTGACACACACACACTGACACACTCACACACACTGACACATACATACTTACCCTCACGCACTGACACACACTGACACACACAGTTACACCCACACACTGACACACACACACTGACACACACACTGGCACTCACACTGACACACACACTGACACGCACAAACGGACACACACACTGACACACTCACTGACACACACACTGGCACTCACACTGGCACACACATTGACACACACAAACGGACACACTCACTGAAACACTCACAGTGACACACACACTGACAAACACCGACACAGGCACACTGACACACACACAGACACACACACACTGACACACACGCACTGAAACACTCACACTGACAAACACACTGGCGCACACTGACACACGCACACTGACACGCACGGACCGACACACACTGATACACACTGAAACACACACACTGACACTCACAATGACACACAGTCCCTGACACACACACTAACACAGACAAACTAGGACTGACGCACACTGAAACACACACACTGACACACACACTGACACACACACACTGACACACTGACACACACAGCCACACACTGACACACTCACACAGGCACACACACTGACACCCACACACTTACACACACGCAGTGACACACACTGACACACACACACTGACACACACACTAGCACAGACATACACACTGACACACACACACTGACACACTCACAGATGCACACACAGGCACACGGAAACTGACATACACGCACTGGCACACTCACACTGACACACACACACTGGCACACACTGGCACACACACACTGACACACACACACACTGACACACTCACACCGCCACACACACTGCCACACTATGACGGCCACATACTGCCACACGCACAGACGGACATACACTTACACACACGCACTGACACACACACACTGACAAACACACACTGACACACAGATACTGACATACACACTGGCAGACACACACTGACACACACACACTGACACACACACGCTGACACACACACTGACATACACACACTGACACACTCACACTGACACACACACTGACACACACTGGCACACACACACAGAAACACTCACACTGACACACACACTGACACATGCACATTGAGACACACGCACTGACAAACACTGACACACACTGAAACACGCACACTGACACACACCCTGACACGCTCACACTGCCACACACACTGACAAACACACACTTACACACACGCAATGACACACACACACTGCCACACCCACACTGACACACACATACTGACATACACACTGACACATACACACTGACACACACACACACACTGCCACACACACTGACATCCCACACTGGCACACTCACACTGACACAGACACTGAACAACACACACTGACACACATACATTGACACACACACTGACACACAATCACTAACATACACACTGGCACACACACACTGAGACACAGACAGACTGACACACACACTGACACTCACACTTTGACACACACACTGACACACAAACAGACACTCTCACACTGACACACACATACTGACACACAAATACTGACAAACTCACACAGGCACACACTCTGACACCCACACACTTACACACACACACTGACACTCACACTGACACACACACTGACACGCACAAAAGGAGACACACACTGACACACACACAGACACACACACACTGACACACTCTGACACACACACTGAAACAGTCACACTGACTCACACACCGACACACGCACACTGACACAGACACTCTGACACACACTAGCACAGACAAACACATTGAGACACACAAACTGAAACACACACATGACGCACACACACTGACACACTCACACATACACACCGACTGACACAAACATAGTGACACACACACACTGGCACAGTCAAACTGAGACACTTACAGACACACACACTGACACTCACACTGACACACACACTGACGCGCACAAAAGGACACACACACTGACACACACACACTGACACACACAACCTGACACACACATGCTGAGACACACACTGACACAGACATACTGACACACTCATCCTGGCACACAGACAGTCTGACAAACACACACTGACACCCACACTGATACACACTCTTTGACACACAGACACACTGACTCACACACACACTGACACACAGATGGACGCACATACATTGACACTCACACTGATACACATTTACACACACACACTGACACACGCACTCTGACACACACTGACATACGCCCACCGACACACTCACACTGACACGCACACTGACACACACACACTGGCACACACACACTGAAACACTCACACTGACAAAGACATTAACAATCACACTGACGCACACACTGACACACACATACTGATACACAAACACTGACACACTCACACAGGCACACACTCTGACACCCACACGCTTACACACACACGCACTGACACACACACACTTACACACACACACAGTGACACACACAGTGACACACACACAGTGGCACACGAACTGACACGCACACACTGACACACACACACTGACGCACACACACTGACACACACACTTACACACACACTGTCACACACACAGGCACACGGAAACTGACATACACGCACTGGCACACTCACACTGACACACACACTGGCACACACTGGCACACACACACTGACACACACACACACTGACACACTCCCACTGCCACACACACTGCCACACTATGACTGCCACATACTGCCACACGCACAGATGGACATACACTTACACACACACACTGACACGCACACACTGACAAACACACACTGACACACAGATACTGACATACACACTGGCAGACACACACTGACACACACACACTGACACACACACGCTGACACACACACTGACACACACACGCTGACACACTCACACTGACACACACACTGACACACGCTGGCACACACACACTGAAACACTCACACTGACACACACACTGACACATGCACATTGAGACACACGCACTGACAAACACTGACACACACTTAAACACGCACACTGACACACACCCTGACATGCTCACACTGCCACACACACTGACAAACACACACTTACACACACGCAATGACACACACACACTGACACACCCACACTGACACACACATACTGACATACACACTGACACACACACACTGACACACACACACGCACACTGCCACACTCACTGACATCCCACACTGGCACACTCACACTGACACAGACACTGAACAACACACACTGACACACATACATTGACACACACACTGACAAACATTGACACACACACACTGACACACAGACACTGACACACTCACACTGACACACAATCACTAACACATACACACTGACACACACACACTGAGACACAGACAGACTGACACACACACTGACACTCACACTTTGACACACACACTGACACACAAACAGACACTCACACACTGACACACACATACTGACACACAAACACTGACAAACTCACACAGGCACACACTCTGACACCCACACACTTACACACACGCACTGACACTCTCTCACACTGACACACACACACAATGACAGACACAGTGTCACATGCACAGTGGCACACAAACTGACACACACACTGACACACACATTGACACATACACACTTACACACATGCACTGACACACACACATTGACACACACACATTGACACACACACTGACATACACTCACTGACACACTCACACTGACACACACAGTGTCACATGCACAGTGGCACACAAACTGACACACTCACACAGGCACACACACTGACACACACACACTTACACACATGCACTGACACACACACATTGACACGCACACTGACACACACACTGACACATACACACTTACACACATGCACTGAAACACACACATTGACACACACACATTGACACACACACTGACACACACTCACTGACACACACACACTGACACATAGTTACTCACACACTGACACACTCACACTGAGACACACACTGACACATGCACCCTGCCACAGACTGACATGCACACACGGACACACACACTGACACACACACACACGCTGACACACACACACTGACTCACATACTGACACACTCACACTAACACACACACTGACACATGCACCCTGCCACAGACTGACATGCACACACGGACACACACACTGACACACACACACACACTGACACACACACACTTACACACACACTGTCACACACACATACACACAGACACTGACATACACGCACTGACACACTCACACTGCCACACACACTGCCACGCGCACACTGCCACATACTGACACGGACACACACACTGACACACACTTACACACACGCACTGACACGCACACTGCCAAACACACACTGAAATACACATACTGACATACACGCTGACACAGAAACACTGACACACACCCTGACACACACAAGCTGAGACACACACTGTCACCGACATACTGACACACACATCCTGACACACAGACTGTCTGACAAACACACACTGACACCCACACTTATACACACTCTCTGACGCACTGACACACTGACACACACACACACTGACACACAGACGGACACACATACATTGCCACTCACACTGATGCACATTTACACACACACACTGACACACACACACTGACACACTCACACTGACACACACTGACACACGCACGCTGACACACACTGACATACGCACACCGACACACTCACACTGAAACGCACACTGACATACGCACACTGCCAGACTCTGACACGCACACACGGACACACACACTGACACACACACAGGCACACGCACACTGACACACACACACACTGAAACACTCACACTGACACACACACTCTGACACACACTAGCACAGACAAACACACTTACACACACAGACTGACACACAGACTGACACACACACACTGACACACTGACACAGGCACACACACTGACACATACATACTTACCCACACGCACTGACACACACACACACTGACACACACAGTTACACCCACACACTGACACACACACACTGACACACTCACTGACACACACACTGACACACTCACACTGACACACACATTGGCACACACCGACACACGCACACCTTCACACACGCACTGGCACTCACACTGACACACACACTCTGACACACACACTAGCACAGAAAAACACACTGAGACACACAAACTGAAACACAAACTGACACACACACTGACGCACGCACTGACACACTCACACAGACACACACACTGACACAGACACACATTGACACACACACACTGACACACACATTAACTCACACAGACACACACACTGACACAGACACACATTGACACACACACACTGACACACACAAACTGACACCCACACTCTGACACAGAGACCCACTGACACACACACAGACACTGACACACATACTGAGACACACAAACTGAAACACACACTGACACAAACACACTGACGCACACACACTGACACACATCCTGACACACACACAGACATACACACTGAAACACACGCACTGAAACACTCACACTGCAACAATCACTGACATACACACTGACACACTCTCACTGACACACACACTGGCACACTCTGACACACACATTGAAACACAAACACTGACACACACACTGACACAGACACACATTGACACACACACTGACACACACATTAACCCACCCACACTGACACCCACACTCTGACACAGAGACACACTGACACACACACAGACACTGACACACATACTGAGACACACAACCTGAAACACACACTGACACAAACACACTGACGCACACACACTGACACACATCCTGACACACACACAGACACACACACACTGAAACACACGCACTGAAACACTCACACTGCAACACTCACTGACACACACACCGACACACACACACCTACACACACGCACTGGCACTCACACTGACACACACACTCTGACAAACACACTAGCACAGACAAACACACTGAGACACACAAACTGATACACAAACTGACACACACAGTGACGCACGCACTGACACACGCACAATGACACACACACACACTGACATACAAACTGACACACACACACTGACGCACTCACACTGACACACACACTGACACACGCACCCTGACACACTGACAGACTGACACACACAGACTGACACACACAGACTGACACACACACTGGCACACGCACACTGATACACGCACACTGTCACACTGACACTGACACACACACTGACACACACACACTGACACAGACTGACACACACGCACTGACACACACACACACTGACACACACGCACTGACACACAGGCACACTGACACACTTACATTGACACACACACTGACACACACACCCTGACACACTCACACTGACACATCCACTGACACACACACTGGCACACGCACACCGACACACAGAGATACTGACGCACACACTGACACACACACATTGACAGACAAACTGACACACACACAGACACACACACACTGACACACACAGACTGACACACACACTCTGACACACAGACAGACTGACACACACACACTGACACGTTCACATTGACACACACTGACACACACTGACACGCACACACGGACATAAACACTGACACACACGCAGACACACACACACTGACACACACGCACTGAAACACGCACACTGACACACACTGACACATACTGACATACACACACTGAAACACACACTCTGACACACAGACGCACAGACACACTGACACACACAGATACACTAACACACACTGACACACTTACATTCACAACACACTGACACACACACACTGACACACGCACCCTGACACACAGACTGACTGACACACACAGACTGACACACACACACTGACACACACACTGGCACATGCACACTGACACACACTGACACAAACACGCTGGCACACTCACACTGACACACACACCGACACACGCACACTGCCACACACTGACACGCACACACAGCCACACACACTGACACACACACAGACACGCACTGACACATGCACACTGACACACACGCACAGACACACACTGACACATACTGAAACACACACACTGACACTCACACTGACACACAGACCCTGGCACGCACACTAACACAGACAAACACACTTACACACACAAACTGACACACACACTGACACAAACACTGAATCCCACACACTGGCATACTCACACAGGCACACACACTGACCCACACACACACACTGACATACACAGTGACACACACACACTGACTCACACACTGCCACACTCACACAGGCACACACACTGACACACACACACACTTCCTCACACTCACTGACACACACACACTTACCCACAATCACTGACACACACACACACACTGGCACACACACTGACACACACAATGACACCCGCACACTGACACACACACACACTGACACACTCACCCTGACACACTCACTGACACACACACTGACACTCACACTGACACACACACTGACACGCACACATGGACACACACACTGACACACACAAAGACACGCACACACGGACACACACTGATACACACAATCTGAAACACACACTGACACACAGACCCTGACACGCACACTAACACAGACAAACACACTTACACACACAAACTGACACACACACTGACACACACACTGAATCCCACACACTGACATACTCACACAGGCACACACACTGACACCCACACACTTACGCACACGCACTGACACACACACACACACTGACACACACACTGACACACACAGTGACACACACACACTGGCACACACACTGACACATTTACACAGGCACACACACTGACACACACACACACTTCCACACACTCACTGACACACACACACTTACCCACACGCACTGACACACACACACACTGGCACACACACACTGACACACACAATGACACCCACACACTGGCATACACACACACAGACACACTCACCCTGACACACTCACTGACACACACACTGACAATCACACTGCCACACACACTGACACGCACACACGGACACACACGCTGACACACACACAGACACAAGCACACTGACGCACTCTGACACACACACACACTGAAACACTCACACAGGCACACACGCTGACACCAACACACTTACACACACGCACTGACAACCACACACACACTGACACCCACACACACACTGACACACACACACTGACACACACAGTGACACACACACACTTACCCACACGCACTGACACACACACACACTGGCACACACACACTGACACACACAATGACACCCACACACTGACATACACACGCACTGACACACTCACCCTGACACACTCACTGACACACACACTGACACTCACACTGCCACACACACTGACGCGCACACACGGACACACTCGCTGACACACACACAGACACAAGCACACTGACGCACTCTGACACACACACACACTGAAACACTCACACTGACACACACACTGACACGCACAAACGGACACACACACTGACACACACACAGACACACACACTGACACACTCTGACACACACACACTGAAGCAGTCACACTGACTCACATACCGACACACGCACACTGACACAGACACTCTGACACACACTAGCACAGACAAACACATTGAGAGACACAAAGTGAAACACACACTGACACACACACACTGGCGCACACACACTGACACACTCACACCGACACACACGCTGACACAAACACAGTGACACACACACACTGGCACACACACTGACATACACACTGACACACACTCTGACAAACACACACTGACACACACACACTGATACACACTGTGACTTACACACTGACACACACACAAAACTGACACCCACACGCTGACACACACATTAACACACACACTGACACACACACACTGACACACTCACTCTGACACACACACTGACCCACACACACTGACACACACACTCTGACACACAGACACACTGACACACACCAGACATAAACACACACTGGCACACTTACATTGACACACACACTGACACACAGGCACTGACACACTCACACTGACACATACACTGACACACACACAGTGACACACGCACACTGACACACAGACAGACTGACACACACACTGGCACACACATATTGACACACACTGATACAAACACACTGACCCACACACACTGACACACGCACAGACACACACACACTGACACACACTGACACACACGCACTGAAACACACGCACTGACTCACACACTGGCACACACTGACACATGCACACTGACATGCATGGACTGACACACACTGACACACACTGAAACACAAACACTGACACTCACACTGACACATACTGACACACAGACCCTGACACACACACTAGCACAGACAAACTAGGACTGACACACACTGAGACACACACACTGACACACACACTGACACACACACACTGACACACTGACACACACACACACTGCCACTCACTGATACACTCACACAGGCACACACACTGACACCCACACACTTTCACACACGCAGTGACACACACTGACACACACACTAGCACAGACATACACACTGACACATACACTGACATGCAAACTGACACACACACACTGACACACACACTGACACACTCACAGATGCACACATACACTGACACACACACACACTTACACACACGCACTGACACACACACTGACACATTGACACACACACACTGCCACACACACACTGACACACTCACACGGGCACACACACTGACACCCACCCACTTACACACACGCAGTGACACACACTGACACACACACTCTGACACACACACTTCACAGACAAACACACTGATACTCACACTGACACGCAAACTGACACACACGCATACTGACACACACACACTGACACACACACTAGCACAGGCAAACACACTGAGACACACAAACTGAAACACAAACTAACACACACACTGACGCGCGCACTAACACACTGACACAGGCACACACACTGGCACACACACTGACACACACACACTGACACACACACACTGGCACACACACTGACAGACACACTGACACACACACACTGACCCACACACACTGACACACACACACTGACAAACACTGTGACACACACACACTGATGCACACACTGACACCCTCCCACTGACACACACATTGACACACACACTGAAACAGACACACATTGACAAACTTACACTGACACTCACATTAACCCACACACACTGACACCCACACTCTGACACAGAGACACACTGACACACACACAGACACTGACACACATACTGAGACACACAAACTGAAACACACACTGACACAAACACACTGACGCACACACAATGACACACACACACTGGCACACACAATCTGACACACAGACAGACTGACACACACACACACACACTGAAACACACGCACACACGGACACACTCACACTGACACACACAATGGCACACCACACTGCCACACAATGACACGCACACACGGGGACACATCCTGACACACACACAGACCCACACACACTGAAACACACGTACTGAAACACTCACACTGCAACACTCACTGACACAGAAACTGACACACTCACACTGACACACACGCAGTGACACACACTGACACACACACACTGACACACACACTACCACAGATATACACACTGACACACACACTGACACGCAAACTGACACACACACTGACACACACACACTGTCACACTCACAGATGCACACACTGATACACTCACACAGGCACACACACTGACACCCACACACTTACACACACGCAGTGACACACACTGACACACACACACTGACACACACACTACCACAGATATACACACTGACATACACACTGACACGCAAACTGACACACACACTGACACACACACACTGTCACACTCACAGATGCACACATACACTGACACACACACACACTTACACACACGCACTGACACACACACTGACACATTGACACACACACACTGCCACACACACACTGACAAACTTACACGGGCACACACACTGACACCCCCCACTTACACACACGCAGTGACACACACTGACACACACACTTCACAGACAAACATCCTGATACTCACACTGACACGCAAACTGACACACACACACACTTACACACACGCACTGACACACACACTGACACATTGACACACACACACTGCCACACACACACTGACACACTCACACGGGCACACACACTGACACCCCCCCCTTACACACACGCAGTGACACACACTGACACACACACTTCACAGACAAACACACTGACACACACACTGACACACACACAGACACACAAATACTGACAAGCACGCACTGACACACTCACACTGCAACACTCACTGACACACACACTGACACACTCACACTGACACACACACTGACACGCACACACGGGCACACACACTGGCACACTCTGACACACACACACTGAAACGCTAACACTGACACGCACACTGGCACACACCGACACACGCACACCTACACACAGGCACTGGCACTCACACTGACACACACACTCTGACATGCGCACTAGCACAGACAAACACACTGAGCCACACAAACTGAAACACAAAATGACACACACACACTGACAAACACTGTGACACACACACACTGATGCACACACTGACACCCTCCCACTGACACACACATTGACACACACACTGAAACAGACACACATTGACAAACTTACACTGACACTCACATTAACCCACACACACTGACACCCACACTCTGACACAGAGACACACTGACACACACACAGACACTGACACACATACTGAGATACACAAACTGAAACACACACTGACACAAACACACTGACGCACACACAATGACACACACACACTGGCACACACAATCTGACACACAGACAGACTGACACACACACACACACACTGAAACACACGCACACACGGACACACTCACACTGACACACACAATGGCACACCACACTGCCACACAATGACACGCACACACGGGGACACATCCTGACACACACACAGACCCACACACACTGAAACACACGTACTGAAACACTCACACTGCAACACTCACTGACACAGAAACTGACACACTCACACTGACACACACGCAGTGACACACACTGACACACACACACTGACACACACACTACCACAGATATACACACTGACACACACACTGACACGCAAACTGACACACACACTGACACACACACACTGTCACACTCACAGATGCACACACTGATACACTCACACAGGCAC
Organism: Scyliorhinus torazame; assembly: GCF_047496885.1. Lineage (NCBI taxonomy): Eukaryota > Metazoa > Chordata > Chondrichthyes > Carcharhiniformes > Scyliorhinidae > Scyliorhinus > Scyliorhinus torazame. The sequence continues at coordinate 220,735,834 of NC_092719.1, forward strand.
ACACACTGACACCCACACACTTACACACACGCAGTGACACACACTGACACACACACACTGACACACACACTACCACAGATATACACACTGACATACACACTGACACGCAAACTGACACACACACTGACACACACACACTGTCACACTCACAGATGCACACATACACTGACACACACACACACTTACACACACGCACTGACACACACACTGACACATTGACACACACACACTGCCACACACACACTGACACACTTACACGGGCACACACACTGACACCCCCCACTTACACACACGCAGTGACACACACTGACACACACACTTCACAGACAAACATCCTGATACTCACACTGACACGCAAACTGACACACACACACACTTACACACACGCACTGACACACACACTGACACATTGACACACACACACTGCCACACACACACTGACACACTCACACGGGCACACACACTGACACCCCCCCCTTACACACATGCAGTGACACACACTGACACACACACTTCACAGACAAACACACTGACACACACACTGACACACACACAGACACACAAATACTGACAAGCACGCACTGACACACTCACACTGCAACACTCACTGACACACACACTGACACACTCACACTGACACACACACTGACACGCACACACGGGCACACACACTGGCACACTCTGACACACACACACTGAAACGCTAACACTGACACGCACACTGGCACACACCGACACACGCACACCTACACACAGGCACTGGCACTCACACTGACACACACACTCTGACATGCGCACTAGCACAGACAAACACACTGAGACACACAAACTGAAACACAAAATGACACACACACACTGACACACACATGCTGACACACACACTGACACACTCACACCGACGCACACACTGACACACACACACTGGCACACACACTGACGGACACACTGACACACACACACTGATGCACACACACTGACACACACACACTGACAGACACTGTGACACACACACACTGATGCACACACTGACACCCACCCACTGACACATACATTGACACACACACTGACACACATTGACACACTCACACTGACGCACACATTAACCCACACACACTGACACCCACACTCTGACACAGAGACACACTGACACACACACAGACACTGACACACATACTGAGACACACAAACTGAAACACACACTGACACATACACACTGATGCACACACACTGACACACACACACTGGCACACACAATCTGACACACAGACAGACTGACACCCACACACTGACACACACACTGAAACACACGCACACACGGACACACTCATACTGACACACACAATGGCACACCACACTGCCACACACTGACAGGCACACACGGGGACACATCCTGACACACACACAGACACACACACACTGAATACACGCACTGAAACACTCACACTGCAACACTCACTGACACACACACTGACACACTCACACTGGCACACACACTGGCAGACTCTGATACACACACACACACACACTGAAACACTAACACTGACACACACACTGGCACACACCGACACACGCACACCTACACACACGCACTGGCACTCACACTGACACACAAACTCTGACACACACACTAGCACAGACAAATACACTGAGACACACAAACTGAAACACAAACTGACACACACTGACGCACGCACTGACACACACACACACTGGCACACACACTGACATACACACTGACACACACACACTGACACACTCACACTGACACACACACTGACGCACACACACTGACACACACACTCTGACACACAGGCACAATGACACACACACAGACACTAACTCACACACTGACACACTTACATTCACAACACACTGACACACACACACTGACACACGCAGCCTGACACACAGACAGACTGACACACACAGACTGACACACACAGATTGACACACACATTGTCACACTCACACTGATACACGCACACTGACACACTGACACACACACTGTCACATGCACACTGCCACACACTGACACGCACACACGGACACACACACTGACACACACAAAGACACACACACACTGACACACACTGACACACACGCACTGAAACACTCACACTGATCCACACACTGACATACACTGACACACGCACACTGACACACACGCACTGACACACAGACACACTGACACACACTCTGACACACTTACATTGACACACACACTGACACACACCCTGACACACTCACACTGACACATCCACTGACACACACACACTGGCACACGCACACCGACACACAGAGATACTGACACACACACTGACACACACACATTGACACACAAACTGACACACACAGATACACACAGACTGACACACACACTCTGACACACAGACAGACTGACACACACACACTGACCCGCATACACTGTCACACGCACACTGACACACTCACACTGACACACTCACACTGAATCACACTGACACACACACACGGACACACACACTGACACATACTGACACATATACAATGACACACTCACACTGACACACAAACTGGCACACGCACACTGCCACACACTGACACGCACACAGGGACACACACACTGACACATACTGACACACACGCACTGAAACACACACTCTGACACACAGACACACAGACACAATGACACACACACAGACACCAACACACACTGACACACTTACATGCACAACACACTGACACACACACACTGACACACGCACCCTGACACACAGACTGACTGACACACACACACTGACACACACACACTGACACACACACTGGCATATGCACACTGACACACATTGACACAAACACACTGACACACTCACACTGACACACACACTGACACACGCACACTGCCACACACTGACACGCACACTGACACGCGCACACTGACACACACACAGACACACACACACTGGCACACACTGACACATACACACTGACACACTCACACTGACACACAAACTGGCACACGCACACTGCCACACACTGACACGCACACACGGCCACACACACTGACACACACACAGACACACACTGACACACACGCACTATCGGGGGAAGGCCCTAGCGGTCAGGTCTCTGGCACGGAGTCTGGCTATGGGGCTCAGAACGGAAGGGGGGAGAATAGAAAATCAATAGTTGTAGGAGATTCAATGGTTAGGGGAATAGATAGGAGATTCTGTGGTCGCGAGCGAGACTCCCGGAAGGTATGTTGCCTCCCGGGTGCCAGGGCCAGGGATGTCTCGGATCGTGTCTTCAGGATCCTTAAGGGGGAGGGTGAGCAGCCAGAAGTCGTGGTGCACATTGGTACCAACGACATAGGTAGGAAAAGGGGTGTGGAGGTAATAAACAAGTTTAGGGAGTTAGGCTGGAAGTTGAAAGCCAGGACAGACAGAGCTGTCATCTCTGGTTTGTTGCCGGTGCCACGTGATAGCGAGGCTAGGAATAGGGAGAGAGTGCAGTTGAACACGTGGCTGCAGGAATGGTGTAGGAGGGAGGGCTTCAGGTATTTGGATAATTGGAGCGCATTCTGGGGAAGGTGGGACCTGTACAAGCAGGACGGGTTGCATCTGAACCAGAGGGGCACCAATATCCTGGGAGGGAGGTTTGCTAGTACTCTTCGGGAGGGTTTAAACTAATTTGGCAGGGGAATGGGAACCGGATTCGTAGTCCAGCAACTAAGGTAGCCGATATTCAGGACGCCAAAGCATGTAATGAGGCAGTGGGGAAGGGAACACTGACAAAGGAGAGTATTTGCAGGCACGGAGATGGGTTGAAGTGTGTATACTTCAACGCAAGAAGCATCAGGAATAAGGTGGGTGAACTTAAGGCATGGATCGGTACTTGGGACTACGATGTGGTGGCCATCACGGAAACTTGGATAGAAGAGGGGCAGAAATGGTTGTTGGAGGTCCCTGGTTATAGATGTTTCAATAAGATTAGGGAGGGTGGTAAAAGAGGTGGGGGGGGGGGTGGCATTATTAATTAGAGATAGTATAACAGCTGCAGAAAGGCAGTTCGAGGAGTATCACCCTATTGAGGTAGTATGGGTTGAAGTCAGAAATAGGAAAGGAGCAGTCACCTTGTTAGGAGTTTTCTATAGGCCCCCCAATAGTAACAGAGATGTGGAGGAACAGATTGGGAAACAGATTTTGGAAAGGTGCAGAAGTCATAGGGTAGTAGTCATGGGCGACTTTAACTTCCCAAATATTGAGTGGAAACTCTTTAGATCAAATAGTTTGGATGGGGTGGTGTTTGTGCAGTGTGTCCAGGAAGCTTTTCTAACACAGTATGTAGATTGTCCGACCAGAGGAGGGGCAATATTGGATTTAGTACTGGGTAATGAACCAGGGCAAGTGATAGATTTGTTAGTGGGGGAGCATTTTGGAGATAGTGACCACAATTCTGTGACTTTCACTTTAGTAATGGAGAGGGATAGGTGCGAGCAACAGGGCAAGGTTTACAAATGGGGGAAGGGTAAATACGATGTTGTCAGACAAGAATTGAAGTGCATAAGTTGGGAACATAGGCTGGCAGGGAAGGACACAAGTGAAATGTGGAACTTGTTCAAGGAACAGGTGCTACGTGTCCTTGATATGTATGTCCCTGTCAGGCAGGGAAGAGATGGTCGAGTGAGGGAACCATGGTTGACAAGAGAGGTTGAATGTCTTGTTAAGAGGAAAAAGGAGACTTATGTAAGGCTGAGGAAACAAGGTTCAGACAGGGCATTGGAGGGATACAAGATAGCCAGGAGGGAACTGAAGAAAGGGATTAGGAGAGCTAAGAGAGGGCATGAACAATCTTTGGCGGGTAGGATCAAGGAAAACCCCAAGGCCTTTTACACATATGTGAGAAATATGAGAATGACTAGAGCGAGGGTAGGTCCGATCAAGGACAGTAGCGGGAGATTGTGTATTGAGTCTGAAGAGATAGGAGAGGTCTTGAATGAGTACTTTTCTTCTCTATTTACAAATGAGAGGGGCGATACTGTTGGAGAGGACAGTGTGAAACAGATTGGTATGCTCGAGGAAATACTTGTTAGGAAGGAAGATGTGTTGGGCATTTTGAAAAACTTGAGGATAGACAAGTCCCCCGGGCCTGACGGGACATATCCAAGGATTCTATGGGAAGCAAGAGATGAAATTGCAGAGCCGTTGGCAATGATCTTTTCGTCCTCACTGTCAACAGGGGTGGTACCAGGGGATTGGAGAGTGGCGAATGTCGTGCCCCTGTTCAAAAAAGGAACTAGGGATAACCCTGGGAATTACAGGCCAGTTAGTCTTACTTCGGTGGTAGGCAAAGTAATGGAAAGGGTACTGAAGGATAGGATTTCTGAGCATCTGGAAAGACACTGCTTGATTAGGGATAGTCAGCACGGATTTGTGAGGGGTAGGTCTTGCCTTACAAATCTTATTGAATTCTTTGAGGAGGTGACCAAGCATGTGGATGAAGGTAAAGCAGTGGATGTAGTGTACATGGATTTTAGTAAGGCATTTGATAAAGTTCCCCATGGTAGGCTTATGCAGAAAGTAAGGAGGCATGGGATAGTGGGAAATTTGGCCAGTTGGATAACGAACTGGCTAACCGATAGAAGTCAGAGAGTGGTGGTGGATGGCAAATATTCAGCCTGGATCCCAGTTACCAGTGGCGTACCGCAGGGATCAGTTCTGGGTCCTCTGCTGTTTGTGATTTTCATTAATGACTTGGATGAGGGAGTTGAAGGGTGGGTCAGTAAATTTGCAGACGATACGAAGATTGGTGGAGTTGTGGATAGTAAGGAGGGCTGTTGTCGGCTGCAAAGAGACATAGATAGGATGCAGAGCTGGGCTGAGAAGTGGCAGATGGAGTTTAACCCTGAAAAGTGTGAGGTTGTCCATTTTGGAAGGACAAATATGAATGCGGAATATAGGGTTAACGGTAGAGTTCTTGGCAATTTGGAGGAGCAGAGAGATCTTGGGGTCTATGTTCATACATCTTTGAAAGTTGCCACTCAAGTGGATAGAGCTGTGAAGAAGGCCTATGGTGTGCTCGCGTTCATTAACAGAGGGATTGAATTTAAGAGCCGTGAGGTGATGATGCAGCTGTACAAAACTTTGGTAAGGCCACATTTGGAGTACTGTGTACAGTTCTGGTCGCCTCATTTTAGGAAGGATATGGAAGCTCTAGAAAAGGTGCAAAGAAGATTTACCAGGATGTTGCCTGGAATGGAGAGTAGGTCTTACGAGGAAAGGTTGAGGGTGCTAGGCCTTTTCTCATTAGAGCGGAGAAGGATGAGGGGCGACTTGATAGAGGTTTATAAGATGATCAGGGGAATAGATAGAGTAGACAGTCAGAGACTTTTTCCCCGGGTGGAACAAACCATTACAAGGGGACATAAATTTAAGGTGAAAGGTGGAAGATATAGGGGGGATGTCAGAGGTAGGTTCTTTACCCAGAGAGTAGTGGGGGCATGGAATGCACTGCCTGTGGAAGTAGTTGAGTCGGAAACATTAGGGGCATTCAAGCAGCTATTGGATAGGTACATGGATTAGGGTAAAATGATATAGTGTAGTTTTATTTGTTCTTAAGGGCAGCACGGTAGCATTGTGGATAGCACAATTGCTTCACAGCTCCATGGTCCCAGGTTTGATTCCGGCTTGGGTCATTGTCTGTGTGGAGTCTGCACGTCCTCCCCGTGTCTGCGTGGGTTTCCTCCGGGTGCTCCGGTTTCCTCCCACAGTCCAAAGATGTGTGGGTTAGGTGAATTGGCCAATGATAATTTGCCCTTAATGTCCAAATTGCCCTTGGTGTTGGGTGGAGGTGTTGAGTTTGGGTGGGGTGCTCTTTCCAAGAGCCGGTGCAGATTCAAAGGGCCGAATGGCCTCCTTCACTGTAAATTCAATGATTATCTATGATTAATCTAGGACAAAGGTTCGGCACAACATCGTGGGCCGAAGGGCCTGTTCTGTGCTGTATTTTCTATGTTCTATGTTCTATGCACTGACACATACTGAAACACACACACTGACACTCACACTGACACACACTGACACACAGACCCTGACACGCACACTGAATCCCTCACACTGACATACTCACACAGGCACACACACTGACACCCACACACTTACACACACGCACTGACACACACACAGACACTGACACACACACACACTGACACACACACATACTTCCACACACTCACTGACACACACACACTTACCCACAATCACTGACACACACACACACTGGCACACCCACTGACACACACAATGGCACCCACACACTGACATACACACACACTGACACACTCACCCTGACACACTCACTGACACACACACTGACACTCACACTGACACACACACTGACACGTACACACAGACACACACACTGACACACACACAGACACGCACACACGGACAAACACACTGACACACACACAGACACAAGCACACTGGCACACACACTCATTGAAACACTCACACTGACACACACACTGACACACACCGATGCACACACACTGACACACACAGTGACACACACACACTGACACACACAAACTGAAACACACACTGACACACAGACCCTGACACGCACACTAACACAGACAAACACACTTACACACACAAACTGACACACACACTGAATCCCACACACTGACATACTCACACAGGCACACACACTGACACCCACACACTGACACACACGCACTGACACACACACACACACTGACACACACACACTGACACACACAGTGACACACACACTGCCACACACACTCACACACTCACACAGGCACACACACTGACACACACACACTTCCACACACTCACTGACACACACACACTTTCCCACACGCACTGACACACACACACACTGGCACATACACACTGACACACACAATGACACCCACACACTGACATACACACACACTGACACACTCACCCTGACACACTCACTGACACACACACTGACACTCACACTGACACACACACTGACACGCACACACGGACACACACACTGACACACACACACAGACACAAGCACACTGACGCACTCTGACACACACACTGAAACACTCACACTAGCACAGACAAACACACTGATACACACAGACTGAAACACACACTGACACACACACATGACGCACACACACTGATGCACTCACACAGACACACACACTGACATAAACATAGTGACACACACACACTCACACACACACAGACACACACGCACTGACACACACGCACTGAAACACGCACACACACTGACACACACACTCACACACACTCACCCACGCACACTGACACACATGCACTAACATACATTGACACATACTGAAACACACACACTGACACTCACAATGACACACACTGACACACAGACCCTGACACACACACGAACACAGACAAACACACTTACACAAACAAGCTGACACACACACTGACACACACCCACTGACACACTCAGACTGACACACTCACACAGGCACAGTCACTGACACCCACACACTTACACACACTGTAACACACACACACTGGCACACACACTGACACACACACACACTGACACACACAGTGACACACACGCACTGACACACCCACACTGGCACACACACACTGACACACACATTGACACCCACACACTGACACACACACACACTGTAACACTCACCCTGACACACTCACTGACACACACACACACTGACAGACACAGTGACACACACACACTCACACACTCACACACACTGACGCACACACACGCACTGACACACACACACTGGCACACACACACTGACACACACATTGACACCCACGCACACTGTAACACTCACCCTGACACACTCACGGACACACACACTGACACTCACACTGACACACGCACACACGGACACACACACTGACACACACACAGACACACGCACACTGTCGCACACTGACACACACACACTGAAACAGTCACACTGACACACACACTGAAACACACCGACACAGGAGCACACACGCACTGACACTCACACTGACACACACTGACACACACACTCGGACACACACACTAGCACAGACAAACACACTGATACACACAAACTGAAACACACACTGACACACATGCACTGACATACACTGACACATACTGAAATACACACACTGACACTCACACTGACACACTGACACACACACTCGGACACACACACTAGCACAGACAAACACACTTACACACAAACTGAAACACACACTGACACACACACACCGCCACACACACACTGGCACACTCACACAGGCACACACACTGACACCCTCCCACTTACACACACGCAGTGACACACACTGACACACAAACACTGACACACACTTCACAGACAAAGACACTGACACTCACACTGCCACGCAAACTGACACACACACACTGACACACACACACTGACACACTCACACTGACACACACACTGACACACACACAGACACACACACACTGACACACACGCACTGACACACTCACACTGCAACACTTACTGACACACACACTGACACACTGACACACACACTGACATGCACACACGGGCACACACACTGGCACACTCTGACACACACACACTGAAACACTAACACTGATACACACACTGGCACACACCGACACACGCACACCTACACACACGCACTGGCACTCACACTGACACACACACTCTGACACACACACTAGCACAGAAAAACACACTGAGACACACAAACTGACACACACACTGACGCACGCACTGACACACTCACACAGACACACACACTGACTCACACACAATGACACACACACACTGGCACACACACTGACATACACACTGACACACACACACTGGCAAACACTGTGACACTCACACACTGATGCACACACTGACACACACCCACTGACACACACATTGACACACACACTGACACAGACACACATTGACACACTCACACTGGCACACACATTAACCCACACACACTGACACCCACACTGACACACATACTGAGACACACAAACTGAAACACACACTAACACAAACACACTGACGCACACACACTGACACACACACACTGGCACACACACTCTGACACACAGACAGACTGACACACAAACACTGACACACACAGAAGCACACGCACACATGGACACAGTCACACTGAGACACACAATGGCACATGCACACTGCCACACACTGACACGCACACACGGGGACACATCCTGACAAACACACAGGCACACACACACTGAAACACACGTACTGAAACACTCACACTGCAACACTCACTGACACAGACACTGACACACTCACACTGACACATACACTGGCACACTCTGGCACACACACACACACACTGAAACACTAACATTGACACGCACACTGGCACACACCGAAACACGCACACCTACACACTCGCCCTGGCACTCACACTGACACACACACTCTGACACACACACTAACACAGACAAACACACTGAGACACACAAACTGAAACATAAACTGATACACACACTGACGCACGCACTGACACACACACAATGACACACACACACACTGGCACACACACTGACATACACACTGAGACACACTCTGACACACTCACACTGACACACACACTGACGCACACGCACTGACACACACACTCTGACACACAGGCACAATGACACACACACAGACACTAACACACACACTGACACACTTACATTCTCAACACACTGACACACACACTGACATACGCACCCTGACACACAGACAGACTGACACACACAGACTGACAAACACAGACTGACACACACACTGGCACAAGCACACTGATACACGCACACTGACACATTGACACTGACACACACAAAGACACACACACACTGACACACACTGACACACACGCACTGAAACACTCACACTGATCCACACACTGGCACACACTGACGCACACACACTGACACACACGCACTGACATACAGACACACTGACACACACCCTGACACACTTACATTGACACACACACCCTGGCACACTCACACTGACACATCCACTGACACACACACACTGGCACATGCACACCGACACACAGAGATACTGACACACACACTGACACACACATTGACACACAAACTGACACACGCACAGACTGGCACACACACTTTGACACACAGACAGACTGACACACACACACTGACACGCACACACTGACGCACACACACTGACACTCACACTGACACACACACTGACACGTACAAACAGACACACACACTGACACACACACAGACACGCACACACGGACACACACACTGACACACACACAGACACAAGCACACTGACACACACACTCACTGAAACACTCACACTGACACACACACTGACACACACAGTGACACACACACACTGACACACACTGACACACACAAACTGAAACACACACTGACACACAGACCCTGACACGCACACTAACACAGACAAACACACTTACACACACAAACTGACACACACACTGACACACACACTGAATCCCACACACTGACATACTCAAACAGGCACACACACTGACACCCACACACTGACACACACGCACTGACACACACACACACACTGACACACACACACTGACACACACAGTCACACACACACTGCCACACACACTCACACACTCACACAGGCACACACACTGACACACACACACTTCCACACACTCACTGACACACACACACTTACCCACACGCACTGACACACACACACACTGGCACATACACACTGACACACACAATGACACCCACACACTGACAAACACACACACTGACACACTCACCCTGACACACTCACTGACACACACACTGACACTCACACTGACACACACTCTGACACGCACACACGGACACACACACTGACACACACACACAGACACAAGCACACTGGCGCACTCTGACACACACACTGAAACACTCACACTAGCACAGACAAACACACTGATACACACAGACTGAAACACACACTGACACACACACATGACGCACACACACTGATGCACTCACACAGACACACACACTGACATAAACATAGTGACACACACACACTCACACACATACAGACACACACGCACTGACACACACGCACTGAAACACGCACACACACTGACACACACACTCACACACGCACACTGACACACATGCACTAACATACATTGACACATACTGAAACACACACACTGACACTCACAATGACACACACTGACACACAGACCCTGACACGCACACGAATACAGACAAACACACTTACACAAACAAGCTGACACACACACTGACACACACACACTGACACACTCAGACTGACACACTCATACAGGCACACACACTGACACACACACACTTACACACACTGTAACACACACACACTGGCACACACACACTGACACACACACACTGACACACACAGTGACACACACGCACTGACACACCCACACTGGCACACACACACTGACAAACACATTGACACCCACACACTGTCACACACACGCACTGTAACACTCACCCTGACACACTCACTGACACACACACACACTGACAGACACAGTGACACACACACACACTGACACACTCACACAGGCACACACACTGACGCACACACACACACTTACACACACTCACTGACACACACACACTTACCCACACGCACTGACACACACACACTGGCACACACACACTGACACCCACATTGACACCCACACACTGACACACACACACACTGTAACACTCACCCTGACACACTCACTGACACACACACTGACACTCACACTGACACACGCACACACGGACACACACACTGACACACACACAGACACACGCACACTGACACACACACACTGAAACAGTCACACTGACACACACACTGAAACACACCGACACAGGATCACACACGCACTGACACTCACACTGACACACACTGACACACACACTCGGACACACACACTAGCACAGACAAACACACTGATACACACAAACTGAAAAACACACTGACACACATGCACTGACATACACTGACACATACTGAAATACACACACTGACACTCACACTGACACACACTGACACACTGACACACACACTCGGACACACTCACTAGCACAGACAAACACACTTACACACAAACTGAAACACACACTGACACACACACACACACTGCCACACACACACTGGCACACTCACACATGCACACACACTGACACCCTCCCACTTACACACACGCAGTGACACACACTGACACACACACACTGACACACACACTTCACAGACAAAGACACTGACACACACACTGACACACGCACACTGCCACACACTGACACGCACACACGGACACACACACTGACACACACAAAGACACACACACACTGACACACACGCACTGAAACACTCACACTGATCCACACACTGGCACACACTGACGCAAACACACAGACACACACGCACTGACATACAGACACACTGACACACACCCTGACACACTTACATTGACACACAAACTGACACACACACAGACTGGCACACACACTCTGACACACAGACAGACTGACACACACACATTGACACGCACACACTGACGCACGCACACTGACACACACTGACACACACACTGACACACTCACTGACACACACACAGACACACACACTGACACACACGCACTGAAACACGCACACTGACACACACTGACACATACTGACATACACATACAAAAACACACACTCTGACACACAGACACACTGACACACACACAGACACTAACACACACTGACTCACACACAATGACACACACACACTGGCACACACACTGACATGCACACTGACACACACACACTGACACACACATTGACACACACACTGACACAGACACACATTGACACACTCACACTGGCACACACATTAACCCACACACACTGACACCCACACTCTGACACAGAGACACACTGACACACACACAGACACTGACACACATACTGAGACACACAAACTGAAACACACACTGACACAAACACACTGACGCACACACACTGACACACACACACTGGCACACACACTCTGACACACAGACAGACTGACACACAAACACTGACACACACACTGAAACACACGCACACACGGACACAGTCACACTGACACGCACAATGGCACACGCACACTGCCACACACTGACACGCACACACGGGGACACATCCTGACACACACACAGACACACACACACTGAAACACTCGTACTGAAACACTCACACTGCAACACTCACTGACACAGACACTGACACACTCACACTGACACATACACTGGCACACTCTGGCACACACACACACACACTGAAACACTAACATTGACACGCACACTGGCACACACCGAAACACGCACACTCTGACACACACGCTAACACAGACAAACACACTGAGACACACAAACTGAAACATAAACTGATACACACACTGACGCACGCACTGACACACACACAATGACACACACACACACTGGCCCACACACTGACATACACACTGACACACACACACTGACATACTCACACTGACACACACACTGATGCACACACACTGACACACACACTCTGACACACAGGCACAATGACACACACACAGGCACTAACACACACACTGACACACTTACATTCACAACACACTGACACACACACGCTGACACACAGACAGACTGACACACACACACTGACACGCACACACTGACGCACGCACACTGACACACTCACACTGACACACTCACACTGACACACACTGACACGCACACACGGGCACACACACTGACACACACACAGACACACACACTGACACACACGCACTGAAACACGCACACTGACACACACTGACACATATGACATACACACACAAAAACACACACTCTGACACACAGACACACTGACACACACACAGCCACTAACACACACTGACACACTTACATTCACAACACACTGACACACACACCCAGACACACAGACTGACTGACACACACACACTGACACACACACACTGACACACACACTGGCACATGCACACTGACACACACTGACACAAACACACTGACACATTCACACTGACACACACACTGACACACGCACACTGCCACACACTGACACGCACACACGGACACACACACTGACACACACACAGGCACACACACACTGGCACACACTGACACATACACACTGACACACTCATACTGACACACACACTGGCACACGAAGACTGCCACACACTGACACGCACACACGGACACACACACTGACACACACACAGACACACACTGACACATGCACACTGACACACACGCACTGACACACACTGACACATACTGAAACACACGCACTGACATACACTGACACACACTGAATCCCACACACTGACACCCACACACTTAAACACACGCACTGACACACATACACACACACTGACACACACACACACTGACACACACAGTGACACACACACACTGACACACACACAGACACACTCACACAGGCACACACACTGACACACACACACACTTCCACACACTCACTGACACAGACACACTTACCCACAATCACTGACACACACACACGCACTGGCACACACACTGACACACATAATGACACCCACACATTGACATCCACACACACTGACACACTCACCCTTACACACTCACTGACACACACACTTGCACTCACACTGACACACACACTGACACACACACACGGACACACACACTGACACACAAACAGACACGCACACACGGACACACACACTGACACACACACAGACACAAGCACACTGGCACACACACACTGAAACACTCACACTGACACACGCACTGACACACACCGACACACACACACTGACAAACACAGTGAGGCACACACACTGATACACACAAACTGAAACACACACTGACACACAGACCCTGACACGCACCCTAACCCAGACAAACACACTTACACACACAAACTGACACACACACTGACACACACACTGAATCCCACACACTGACACACAGACCCTGACACGCACCCTAACACAGACAAACACACTTACACACACAAACTGACACACACACTGAATCCCACACACTGACACACTCACACAGGCACACACACTGACACCAACACACTTACACACACGCACTAACACACACACACACACTGTCGCACACACACACTGACACACACAGTGACACACACACACTGACACACACACTGACACACTGACACACACAGTGACACACACAGACTGACATACACACTGGCACACACACACTTATACACGCACACTGACACACTGACACTGACGCACACACTGACACACGCACACTGCCATACACTGACACGCACACATGGACACACACACTGACACACACAAAGACACACACACACTGACACACACAAACTGAAACATAAACTGATACACACACTGACGCACGCACTGACACACACACAATGACACACACACACATTGGCACACACACTGACATACACACTGACACACACACACTGACACACTGACACTGACACACACACTGACGCACACACACTGACACACACACTCTGACACACAGGCACAATGACACACACACAGACACTAACACACACACTGACACACTTACATTCACAACACACTGACACACACACACTGACACACGCACCCTGACACACAGGCAGACTGACACACACAGACTGACAAACACAGACTGATGCACACACTGGCACAAGCACACTGATACATGCACACTGACACACTGACACTGACACACACACTGACACACGCACACTGACACAGACTGACACGCACACACGGACACACACACTGACACACACAAAGACACACACACACTGACACACACTGACACACACGCACTGAAACACTCACACTGATCCACACACTGGCACACACTGACGCACACACACTGACACACAGGCGCTGACACACAGACACACTGACACACACCCTGACACACTCACATTGACACACAAACTGACACACACACAGACTGGCACACACACTCTGACACACAGACAGACTGACACACACACACTGACACGCACACACTGACGCACGCACACTGACACACACTGACACACTCACACTGACACACTCACACTGACACACACTGACACGCACACACGGACACACACACTGACACACACACAGACACACACACTGACACACACGCACTGAAACACGCACACTGACACACACTGACACATACTGACATACACACACAAAAACACACACTCTGACACACAGACACACTGACACACACACAGACACTAACACACACTGACACACTTACATTCACAACACACTGACACACGCACCCAGACACACAGACTGACTGACACACACACACTGACACACACACACTGACACACACACTGGCACATGTACACTGACACAAACACACTGACACACTCACACTGACACACACACTGACACACGCACACTGCCACACACTGACACGCACACACGGACACACACACTGACACACACACAGGCACACACACACTGGCACACACTGACACACACACACTGACACACTCACACTGACACACACACTGGCACACGAAGACTGCCACACACTGACACGGACACACACACTGACACACACAGACACACACTGACACATGCACACTGACACACACACACTGACACACACTGACACATACTGAAACACACGCACTGACACACAGACACACACTGACACATGCACACTGACACACACACACTGACACACACTGACACATACTGAAACACACGCACTGACACACTGACACACACTGAATCCCACACACTGACACCCACACACTTAAACACACGCACTGACACACACGCACACACACTGACACACACACACTGACACACACAGTGACACACACACACACTTCCACACACTCACTGACACACACACACTTACCCACAATCACTGACACACACACACATTGGCACACACACTGACACACACAATGACACCCACACATTGACTTCCACACACACAGACACACTCACCCTGACACTCACTGACACACACACTGGCACTCACACTGACACACACTGACACGCACACACGGACACACACACTGACACACACACACACAGACACGCACACACGGACACAAACACTGACACACAGACAGACACAAGCACACTGACACACACACACTGAAACACTCACACTGACACACACACTGACACACACCGACACACACACACTGACACACACAGTGACACACACACACTGATACACACAAACTGAAACACACATTGACACACAGACCCTGACACGCACCCTAACACAGACAAACACACTTACACACACAAACTGACACACACACTGACACACACACTGAATCCCACACACTGACATACTCTCACAGGCACACACACTGACACCCACACACTTACACACACGCACTGACACACACACACACACTGACACACACACACACTGACACACACAGTGACACACACACACTGACACACACACTGACACACTGACACACACAGTGACACACACAGACTGGCATAAACACTGGCACACGCACACTGATACACGCACACTGACACACACACTGACACACGCACACTGCCACACACTGACACGCACACATGGACACACACAAAGACGCACACACACTGACACACACTGACACACACGCACTGAAACACTCACACTGATACACACACTGGCACACTCTGGCACACACACACACACTGAAACACTAACATTGACACACACACTGGCACACACCGAAACACGCACACCGACACACATGCCCTGGCACTCACACTGACACACACACTCTGACACACTCTAGCACAGACAAACACACTGAGACACACAAACTGAAACACAAACTGATACACACACTGACGCACGCACTGACACACACACAATGACACACACACACACTGGCACACACACTGACATACACACTGACACACTCACACTGACACACACACTGACGCACACACACTGACACACACACTCTGACACACAGGCACAATGACACACACACAGACACTAACACACACACTGACACACTTACATTCACAACACACTGACACACAAACACTGACACATGCACCCTGACACACAGACAGACTGACACACACAGACTGACAAACACAGACTGACACACACACTGGCACAAGCACACTGATACACGCACACTGACACTGACACACACACTGACACACGCACACTGCCACACACTGACATGCACACACGGACACACACACTGACACACACGCACTGAAACACTCACACTGATCCACACACTGACACACACTGACACACGCACACTGACACACAAGCGCTGACACACAGACACACTGACACACACCCTGACACACTTACATTGACACACACACTGACACACACACCCTGACACGCTCACACTGACACATCCACTGACACACAAACACTGGCACACGCACACCGACACACAGAGATACTGACGCACACACTGACACACACATTGACACACAAACTGACACACACACAGACACACACACACACTGACACACACAGAGACACACTGACACACACACAGACACTGACACACATACTGAGACACACAAACTGAAACACACACTGACACAAACACACTGACGCACACACACTGACACACACACACTGGCACACACACTCTGACACACAGACAGACTGACACACAAACACTGACACACACACTGAAACACACGCACACACGGACACAGTCACACTGACACACACAATGGCACACGCACACTGCCACACACTGACACGCACACACGGGGACACATCCTGACACACACACAGACACACACACACTGAAACACTCGTACTGAAACACTCACACTGCAACACTCACTGACACAGACACTGACACACTCACACTGACACATACACTGGCACACTCTGGCACACACACACACACACTGAAACACTAACATTGACACGCACACTGGCACACACCGAAACACGCACACTCTGACACACACGCTAACACAGACAAACACACTGAGACACACAAACTGAAACATAAACTGATACACACACTGACGCACGCACTGACACACACACAATGACACACACACACTGGCACACACACTGACATACACACTGACACACACACACTGACATACTCACACTGACACACACACTGATGCACACACACTGACACACACACTCTGACACACAGGCACAATGACACACACACAGGCACTAACACACACACTGACACACTTACATTCACAACACACTGACACACACACGCTGACACACAGACAGACTGACACACACACACTGACACGCACACACTGACGCACGCACACTGACACACTCACACTGACACACTCACACTGACACACACTGACACGCACACACGGACACACACACTGACACACACACAGACACACACACTGACACACACGCACTGAAACACGCACACTGACACACACTGACACATATGACATACACACACAAAAACACACACTCTGACACACAGACACACTGACACACACACAGCCACTAACACACACTGACACACTTACATTCACAACACACTGACACACGCACCCAGACACACAGACTGACTGACACACACACACTGACACACACACACTGACACACACACTGGCACATGCACATTGACACACACTGACACAAACACACTGACACACTCACACTGACACACACACTGACACACGCACACTGCCACACACTGACACGCACACACGGACACACACACTGACACACACAGAGACACACACACACTGGCACACACTGACACATACACACTGACACACTCACACTGACACACTCACTGGCACACGAAGACTGCCACACACTGACATGCACACACGGACACACACACTGACACACACACAGACACACACTCACACATGCACACTAACACACATGCACTGACACACACTGACACATACTGAAGCACACGCACTGACACACACTGACACACACTGAATCCCACACACTGACATACTCACACATGCACACACACTGACACCCACACACTTAAACACACGCACTGACACACACACACACACACTGACACACACACACACTGACACACAGTGACACACACACACTGACACACACACAGACACACACACACACTTCCACACACTCACTGACACACACACTTACCAACAATCACTGACACACACACACACACACTGGCACACACACTGTCACACACACAGACACGCACACACGGACACACACACAGACACAAGCACACTGGCACTCACACTGACACACACACTGACACGCACACACACACACACACACTGACACACACACAGACACGGACACACGGACACACACACTGACACACACACAGACACAAGCACACTGACACACACACACTGAAACACTCACACTGACACACGCACTGACACACACCGACACACACACACTGACACACAGAGTGGCACACACACACTGATACACACAAACTGAAACACACACTGACACACAGACCCTGACATGCACCCTAACACAGACAAACACACTTACACACACAAACTGACACACACACTGACACACACACTGAATCCCACACACTGACATACTCTCACAGGCACACACACTGACACCCTCACACTTACACACACGCACTGACACACACACACACACTGACACACACACACACTGACACACACAGTGACACACACACACTGACACACACACTGACACACCGACACACACAGTGACACACACAGACTGACATAAACACTGGCACACGCACACTGATACACGCACACTGACACTGACACACACACTGACACACGCACACTGCCACACACTGACACGCACACATGGACACACACAAAGAAGCACACACACTGACACACACTGACACACACGCACTGAAACACTCACACTGATACACACACTGGCACACTCTGGCACACACACACACACTGAAACACTAACATTGACACACACACTGGCACACACCGAAACACGCACACCGACACACATGCCCTGGCACTCACACTGACACACACACTCTGACACACACACTAGCACAGACAAACACACTGAGACACACAAACTGAAACACAAACTGATACACACACTGACGCACGCACTGACACACACACAATGACACACACACACTGAAACACTCACACTGACACACGCACTGACACACACCGACACACACACACTGACACACAGAGTGGCACACACACACTGATACACACAAACTGAAACACACACTGACACACAGACCCTGACACGCACCCTAACAAGACAAACACACTTACACACACAATCTGACACACACACTGACACACACACTGAATCCCACACACTTACATACTCACACAGGCACACACGCTGACACCAACACATTTACACACACGCACTGACACCCACACACACACTGACACTCACACACACACTGACACACACACACTGACACACACACTGACACACTGACACACACAGTGACACACACAGACTGACATACACACTGGCACACACACACTTATACACGCACACTGACACACTGACACTGACACACACACTGACACACGCACACTGCCATACACTGACACGCACACATGGACACACACACTGACACACACAAAGACACACACACACTGACACACACTGACACACACAAACTGAAACATAAACTGATACACACACTGACGCACGCACTGACACACACACAATGACACACACACACACTGGCACACACACTGACATACACACTGACACACACACACTGACACACTGACACTGACACACACACTGACGCACACACACTGACACACACACTCTGACACACAGGCACAATGACACACACACAGACACTAACACACACACTGACACACTTACATTCACAACACACTGACACACACACACTGACACACGCACCCTGACACACAGACAGACTGACACACACAGACTGACAAACACAGACTGATGCACACACTGGCACAAGCACACTGATACATGCACACTGACACACTGACACTGACACACACACTGACACACGCACACTGACACAGACTGACACGCACACACGGACACACACACTGACACACACACACTGACACACACTGACACACACGCACTGAAACACTCACACTGATCCACACACTGGCACACACTGACGCACACACACTGACACACAGGCGCTGACACACAGACACACTGACACACACCCTGACACACTCACATTGACACACAAACTGACACACACACAGACTGGCACACATACTCTGACACACAGACAGACTGACACACACACACTGACACGCACGCACTGACGCACGCACACTGACACACACTGACACACTCACACTGACACACTCACACTGACACACACTGACACGCACACACGGACACACACACTGACACACACACAGACACACACACTGACACACACGCACTGAAACACGCACACTGACACACACTGACACATACTGACATACACACACAAAAACACACACTCTGACACACAGACACACTGACACACACACAGACACTAACACACACTGACACACTTACATTCACAACACACTGACACACGCACCCAGACACACAGACTGACTGACACACACACACTGACACACACACACTGACACACACACTGGCACATGCACACTGACACACACTGACACAAACACACTGACACACTCACACTGACACACACACTGACACACGCACACTGCCACACACTGACACGCACACACGGACACACACACTGACACACACACAGGCACACACACACTGGCACACACTGACACACACACACTGACACACTCACACTGACACACACACTGGCACACGAAGACTGCCACACACTGACACGCTCACACGGACACACACACTGACACACACAGACACACACTGACACATGCACACTGACACACACACACTGACACACACTGACACATACTGAAACACACGCACTGACACACTGACACACACTGAATCCCACACACTGACACCCACACACTTAAACACACGCACTGACACACACGCACACACACTGACACACACACACTGACACAAACAGTGACACACACACACTTCCACACACTCACTGACACACACACACTTACCCACAATCACTGACACACACACACATTGGCACACACACTGACACACACAATGACACCCATACATTGACTTCCACACACACAGACACACTCACCCTGACACTCACTGACACACACACTGGCACTCACACTGACACACACTGACACGCACACACGGACACACACACTGACACACACACACAGACACGCACACACGGACACAAACACTGACACACAGACAGACACAAGCACACTGACACACACACACTGAAACACTCACACTGACACACACACTGACACACACCGACACACACACACTGACACACACAGTGACACACACACACTGATACACACAAACTGAAACACACACTGACACACAGACCCTGACACGCACCCTAACACAGACAAACACACTTACACACACAAACTGACACACACACTGACACACACACTGAATCCCACACACTGACATACTCTCACAGGCACACACACTGACACCCTCACACTTACACACACGCACTGACACACACACACGCACTGACACACACACACACTGACACACACAGTGACACACACACACTGACACACACACTGACACACTGACACACACAGTGACACACACAGACTGACATAAACACTGGCACATGCACACTGATACACGCACACTGACACTGACACACACACTGACACACGCACACTGCCACACACTGACACGCACACATGGACACACACAAAGACGCACACACACTGACACACACTGACACACACGCACTGAAACACTCACACTGATACACACACTGGCACACTCTGGCACACACACACACACTGAAACACTAACATTGACACACACACTGGCACACACCGAAACACGCACACCGACACACATGCCCTGGCACTCACACTGACACACACACTCTGACACACACACTAGCACAGACAAACACACTGAGACACACAAACTGAAACACAAACTGATACACACACTGACGCACGCACTGACACACACACAATGACACACACACACACTGGCACACACACTGACATACACACTGACACACTCACACTGACACACACACTGACGCACACACACTGACACACACACTCTGACACACAGGCACAATGACACACACACAGACACTAACACACACACTGACACACTTACATTCACAACACACTGACACACAAACACTGACACATGCACCCTGACACACAGACAGACTGACACACACAGACTGACAAACACAGACTGACACACACACTGGCACAAGCACACTGATACACGCACACTGACACACTGACACTGACACACACACTGACACATGCACACTGCCACACACTGACACGCACACACGGACACACACACTGACACACACGCACTGAAACACTCACACTGATCCACACACTGACACACACTGACACACGCACACTGACACACAAGCGCTGACACACAGACACACTGACACACACCCTGACACACTTACATTGACACACACACTGACACACACACCCTGACACGCTCACACTGACACGTCCACTGACACACACACACTGGCACACGCACACCGACACACAGAGATACTGACGCACACACTGACACACACATTGACACACAAACTGACACACACACAGACACACACTCACACTGACCCACACAGACTGGCACACACACTTTGACACACAGACAGACTGACACACACACACTGACACGCACACACTGACGCACGCACACTGACACACACTGACACACACACACTGACACACTCACACTGACACGCAAACACGGACACACACACTGACACACACACAGACACACACACTGACACACACGCACTGAAACAAGCACACTGACACACAGTGACACATACTGACATACACACACAAAAACACACACTCTGACACACAGACACTAACACACACTGACACACTTACATTCACAACACACTGACACACACACACTGACACACGCACCCAGACACACAGACTGACTGACACACACACACTGACACACACACACTGACACACACACTGGCACATGCACATTGACACACACTGACACAAACACACTGACACACTCACACTGACACACACACTGACACACGCACACTGCCACACACTGACACGCACACACGGACACACACACTGACACACACAGAGACACACACACACTGGCACACACTGACACACACACAGACACACACTCACACATGCACACTAACACACACGCACTGACACACACTGACACATACTGAAACACACGCACTGACACACAATGACACACACTGAATCCCACACACTGACATACTCACACATGCACACACACTGACACCCACACACTTAAACACACGCACTGACACACACACACACACACTGACACACAAACAAACTGACACACAGTGACACACAAACACTTACACACACATAGACACACACACACACTTCCACACACTCACTGACACACACACACTTACCAACAATCACTGACACACACACACACACACTGGCACACACACTGTCACACACACAGACACGCACACACTGACACACACACAGACACAAGCACACTGGCACTCACACTGACACACACACTGACACGCACACACACACACACACACTGACACACACACAGACACGGACACACGGACACACACACTGACACACACACAGACACAAGCACACTGACACACACACACTGAAACACTCACACTGACACACGCACTGACACACACCGACACACACACACTGACACACAGAGTGGCACACACACACTGATACACACAAACTGAAACACACACTGACACACAGACCCTGACACGCACCCTAACAAGACAAACACACTTACACACACAAACTGACACACACACTGACACACACACTGAATCCCACACACTTACATACTCACACAGGCACACACGCTGACACCAACACATTTACACACACGCACTGACACCCACACACACACACACACTGACACACACACACTGACACACTTATTGACACCCACACACTTACCCACACGCACTGACACACACACACACACTGGCACACACACACTGACACACACAATGACACCCACACACTGACATACACACGCACTGACACACTCACCCTGACACACTCACCGACACACACACTGACACTCACATTGACACACACACTGACACGCACACACGGACACACACACTGACACACACACAGACACAAGCACACTGACACACTCTGACACACACACACTGAAACACTCACACTGACACACACATTGACACACACACTAGCACAGACAAACACACTGATACACACAAACTGAAACACACACTGACAAACACACATGATGCACACACACTGATGCACTCACACAGACACACACACTGACATAAACATAGTGACACACACACACTGACACACACACACTGACACACACGCACTGAAACACGCACACACACTGACACACACACTCACACACACTGACACACGCACACTGACACACATGCACTGACATACATTGACACATACTGAAAAACACACACTGACACTCACACTGATACACACTGATACACAGTCCCTGACACACACACGAACACAGACACACACACTTACACACACAAACTGACAAACACACTGACACGCACACACTGACACACACAGACTGACACACTCACACAGGCACACACACTGACACCCACACACTTACACACACGCACTGACACACACTCACTGACACACACACTGACACACACACACACACTGACACACACAGTGACACACACAAACACTGACACACACTGACACACTGACACAGGCACACACACTGACACACACCACACACTAACTGACACACACACACTTACCCACACGCACTGACACACACACACTGGCACACACATACTGACAAACACATTGACACCCACACACTACACACACACACTGTAACACTCACCCTGACGCACTCACTGACACACACTCTGACACTCACACTGACACACACACTGTCACACACACACACTGACTCACACAGTGACACACACACACCGACACACACACTGACGCACTCACACAGGCACACACACTGACACACACACACACTTACACATGCTCACTGACACACACACACTTACCGACACACACTGACACACACATTGACACCCACACACTGACACACACACACACTGTAACACTCACCCTGACACACTCAGACACACAACGACACACACACACGGACCACACACTGACACACACACACTGTCGCACACTGACACACACACTGAAACAGTCACACTGTCACACACACTGAAACACACCGACATAGGAACACACACGCACTGACACTCACACTGACACACACACTCGGGCACACTCACTAGCACAGACAAACACACTGATACACACAAACTGAAACACACACTGACACACATGCACTGACATACACTGACACATACTGAAACACAGACACTGACACTCACACTGACACACAGACTCTGACACACACACGGACACAGACAAACACACATACACACAAACTGACACACACACTGACACACACACACTGACACACACAGACTTACACACTCACACAGGCATGCACACTGACACCCACACACTTACACACACGCACTGACACACACACACACTGACACACACTGACACACACAGTGACAC
Organism: Scyliorhinus torazame; assembly: GCF_047496885.1. NCBI lineage: Eukaryota > Metazoa > Chordata > Chondrichthyes > Carcharhiniformes > Scyliorhinidae > Scyliorhinus > Scyliorhinus torazame. The sequence continues at coordinate 220,764,579 of NC_092719.1, forward strand.
ACACACTGACACACACACTGACACACTCACACAGGCACACACACTGACACACACACACACTTACACACACTCACTGACACACACACACTTATCCACACGCACTGACACACACACACTGGCACACACACACTGGCACACACACACACTGACACACACATTGACACCCACACACTGACACACACACACTCTGAAACATTCACCCTGACACACTCACTGACACACACACTGACACGCACACACGGACACACAGACTGACACACACACAGACACTCGCACACTGTCGCACACTGACACACACACACTGAAAGAGTCACACTGACACACACACTGACACACACTGACACAGGAACACTGACACACACGCATTGACACTCACACTGACACACACTGACACACACACTCGGACACACACACTAGAACAGACAAACACACTGATACACACAGACTGAAACACACACTGCCACACACACATGACGCACACACACTGACATAAACATAATGACACATACACACTGACACACACACAGACACACACACACTGACACACACTGACACACACGCACTGAAACACGCACACACATTGACACACACACTGACAGACGCACACTGAAACACACGCACTGACACACACTGACACATACTGAAACACACACACTGCCACTCACACTGACACACACTGACTCACAGATCCTGACACACACACTAACACAGACAAACACACTTACACACACAAACTGACACACACACTGATGCACACACACTGACAAACTAACACTGGCACACACAGTGACACAAACACAATGACACACACACACTGACACACACACATTGAAAAACACACACTGACACACACTTTCACACACACACTGACACACACACACAAAACTGACACACACGCTGACACACACATTAAACACACACTGGCACACACACTGACACAATCACACTGACACGCACACAGACCCACACACACTGACTCACACACTATGACACACACAGACTGACACACTCACACAGGCACACACACTGACACCCACACTCTTACACACACACACTGACACACACACACACTGACACACACACACTGACACACAGTGACACACACACACTGACACAGTCACACAGGCACACACACTGACACACACACACACTTACACACACTCACTGACACACGGACACTGAAATACACGCACTGACACACACTGACACATACTGAAACACACACACTGGCACTCACACTGACACACACTGACTCACAGACCCTGACACACACACTAACACAGACAAACACACTGACACACACAAACTGTCACACACACTGTTGCACACACACTGACACACTCACACTGTCACACACAGTGACACAAACACAGTGACACACACACACTGCCACACACACTGATATACACACTGACACACACACATTGAAAAACACACACCGACACACAATTTCACACATACACTGACACACGCACAAAACTGACACACACACACTGACACACACAGACTGACACACTCACACAGGCACACACACTGACACCCACACTCACGCACTGACACACACACACACTGACACACAGACACACACTGACACACACAGTGACACACACACACTGACACACACACTGACACACTCACACAGGCACACACACTGACACACACAAAACCTTACACACACTCACTGACACACACACACTTACCCACACGCACTGACACACACACACTGGCACACACACACTGACATACACATTGACACCCACACATTGACAAACACACACACTGAAACATTCACGCTGACACACTCACTGACACACACACTGACACTCACACTGAAACACACACTGACACGCACACACGGACACACAAACTGACACACACACAGACAAACGCACACTGTCGCACACTGACATACACACACTGAAACAGTCACACTGACACACACACTGACACACACCAACACAGGAACACTGACACACACGCACTGACACTCACACTGACACAATCTGACACACACACTCGGACACACTTCACTAGCAAAGACAAACACACAGATACACACAAACTGAAACACACACTGACACAGACACATGATGCACACACACTGACGCATTCACACAGACACACACACTGACATAAACATAGTGACAAAGAACAAAGAACAAAGAAATGTACAGCAGAGGAACAGGCCCTTCGGCCCTCCAAGCCCGTGCCGACCATGCTGCCCGACTAAACTACAATTTTCTACACTTCCTGGGTCCTTATCCCTCTATTCCCATCCTATTCATGTATTTGTCAAGATGCCCATTAAATGTCACTATCGTCCCTGCTTCCACCACCTCCTCCGGTAGCGAGTTCCAGGCACCCACTACCCTCTGCGTAAAAAACTTGCCTCGTACATCTACTCTAAACCTTGCCACTCTCACCTTTAACCTATGCCCCCTAGTAATTGACCCCTCTACCCTGGGGAAAAGCCTATGACTATCCACTCTGTCTATGCCCCTCATAATTTTGTATACCTCTATCAGGTCTCCCCTCAACCTCCTTCGTTCCAGTGAGAACAAACCGAGTTTATTCAACCGCTCCTCATAGCTAATGCCCTCCATACCAGGCAACATTCTGGTAAATCTCTTCTGCACCCTCTCTAAAGCCTCCACATCCTTCTGGTAGTGTGGCGACCAGAATTGAACACTATACTCCAAGTGTGGCCTAACTAAGGTTCTATACAGCTGCAACATGACTTGCCAATTCTTATACTCAATGCCCCGGCCAATGAAGGCAAGCATGCCGTATGCCTTCTTGACTACCTTCTCCACCTGTGTTGCCCCTTTCAATGACCTGTGGACCTGTACTCCTAGATCTCTTTGAGTTTCAATACTCTTGAGGGTTCTACCATTCACTGTATAGGTCATAGCCAGGGAAAGGGTTGGCCCACTGAAGGATAGGCAAGGGAATCTATGTGTGGAGCCAGAGGAAATGGGCGAGGTACTAAATGAATACTTTGCATCAGTATTCACCAAAGAGAAGAAATTGGTAGATGTTGAGTCTGGAGAAGGGTGTGTCGATAGCCTGGGTCACATTGAGATCCAAAAAGAAGAGGTGTTGGGTGTCTTAAAAAATATTAAGGTAGATAAGTCCCCAGGGCCTGATGGGATCTACCCCAGAATAATGAAGGAGGCTGGAGAGGAAATTGCTGAGGCCTTGACGGAAATCTTTGGATCCTCGCTGTCTTCGGGGGATGTCCCGGAGGACTGGAGAATAGCCAATGTTGTTCCTCTGTTTAAGAAGGGTAGCAAGGATAATCCCGGGAACTACAGGCCGGTGAGCCTTACTTCAGTGGTAGGGAAATTACTGGAGAGAATTCTTAGAGACAGGATCTACTCCCATTTGGAAGCAAATGGACGTATTAGTGAGAGGCAGCATGGTTTTGTGAAGGGGAGGTCGTGTCTCACTAACTTGATAGAGTTTTTCGAGGAGGTCACTAAGATGATTGATGCAGGTAGGGCAGTGGATGTTGTCTATATGGACTTCAGTAAGGCCTTTGACAAGGTCCCTCATGGTAGACTAGTACAAAAGGTGAAGTCACACGGGATCAGGGGTGAGCTGGCAAGGTGGATACAGAACTGGCTAGGTCATAGAAGGCAGAGAGTAGCAATGGAAGGATGCTTTTCTAATTGGAGGGCTGTGACCAGTGGTGTTCCACAGGGATCAGTGCTGGGACCTTTGCTCTTTGTAGTATATATAAATGATTTGGAGGAAAATGTAACTGGTCTGATTAGTAAGTTTGCAGACGACACAAAGGTTGGTGGAATTGCGGATAGCGATGAGGACTGTCAGAGGATACAGCAGGATTTAGATTGTTTGGAGACTTGGGCGGAGAGATGGCAGATGGAGTTTAATCCGGACAAATGTGAGGTAATGCATTTTGGAAGGTCTAATGCAGTTAGGTTCCCGAAAATTGCCGTATTTATCCTTCTTCCACACAGGAACATGCCGGTCCTGAATTCCTTTCAACTGCCACTTGAAAGCCTCCCACATGTCAGATGTTGATTTGCCCTCAAACATCCGCCCCCAATCTATGTTCTTCAGTTCCCGCCTAATATTGTTATAATTAGCCTTCCCCCAATTTAGCACATTCATCCTAGGACCACTCTAATCCTTGTCCACCAGTACTTTAAAACTTACTGAATTGAGGTCACTGTTACCGAAATGCTCCCCTACTGAAACATCTACCACCTGGCCGGACTCATTCCCCAATACCAGGTCCAGTACCGCCCCTTCCCTAGTTGGACTGTCTACATATTGTTTTAAGAAGCCCTCCTGGATGCTCCTTACAAACTCCGCCCCGTCTAAGCCCCTGGCACTAAGTGAGTCCCAGTCAATATTGGGGAAGTTGAAGTCTCCCATCACCACAACCCTGTTGTTTTTACTCTTTTCCAAAATCTGTCTACCTATCTGCTCCTCTATCTCCCGCTGGCTGTTGGGAGGCCTGTAGTAAACCCCCAACATTGTGACTGCACATTGTGACACACACACTGACACACACACAGACACACACACTGACACACACTCACTGAAACACGCACACACACTGACACACACACAGACAAATGCACACAGTCGCACACTGACACACACACACTGAAACAGTCACACTGAAACACACGCACTGACACACACTGACACAGACTGAAACACACACACTGGCACTCACACTGACACACACTGACTCACAGACCCTGACACACACACTAACACAGACAAACACACTTACACACACACACTGACACACTCACACTGGCCCACACAGTGACACAAACACAGTGACACACACACACGGCCACACACACTGATATACACACTGACACCCACATATTGAAAAACACACACTGACACACACTGACACACACACTGACACACACACAAAACTGACACACTCACACTGACACACATACTGACGCACACACACTGACACACACACTCTGACACACAGACACACTGACACACACACAGACACTAACACACACACTGACACTTTCATTCACAACAAACTGACACACACACACTGACACACTCACACTGACACATACACTGACACACACACACTGACACACGCACACTGACACACAGACAGACTGACACACACACTGACACCCACCCACTGACACACACACTGACACACGCACACTGACACACACTGATGCACACACACTGACACACACTGACATGCACACACGGACACAAACACTGACACACACACAGACACACACTGACACACACTGACAAACGCACACAGACACACACGCACTGACACACTGACACTGACACACACACACTGACACACAGACAGACTGACACACACACTGACAGACACACATTGACACACACACTGACACACACACTGACACACTCACACAGGCACACACACACAAAACCTTACACACACTCACTGACACACACACACTTACCCACACACACTGACACACACACACGGACACACAAACTGACACACACACAGACAAACGCACACTGTCGCACACTGACACACACACACTGAAACAGTCACACTGACACACAAACTGACACACACCGACACAGGAACACTGACACACATGCACTGACACTCACACTGACACAAACTGACACACACACACTGACACACTCACACTGACACATACACTGACACACACACACTGACACACGCACACTGACACACAGACAGACTGACACACACACTGACACCCACCCACTGACACACACACTGACACACGCACACTGACACACACTGATGCACACACACTGACACACACTGACATGCACATACGGACACAAACACTGACACACACACAGACACACACTGACAAACGCACACAGACACACACACACTGACACACTGACACTGACACACACATGCTGACACACAGACAGACTGACACACACACTGACAGACACACATTGACACACACACTGACACACACACTGACACACTCACACAGGCACACACACACAAAACCTTACACACACTCACAGACACACACACACTTACCCACACACACTGACACACACACACGGACACACAAACTGACACACACACAGACAAACGCACACTGTCGCACACTGACACACACACACTGAAACAGTCACACTGACACACAAACTGACACACACCGACACAGGAACACTGACACACATGCACTGACACTCACACTGACACAATCTGACACACACACTCGGACACACACACTAGCAAAGACAAACACACAGATACACACAAACTGAAACACACACTGACACAGACACATAATGCACACACACTGACGCATTCACACAGACACACACACTGACATAAACATAGTGACACACACAGACACACACACTGACACACACTCACTGAAACACGCACACACACTGACACACACACAGACAAACGCACACAGTCGCACACTGACACACACACACTGAAACAGTCACACTGGAACACACACACTGACACACACTGCCACACACACTGATATACACACTGACACCCACACATTGAAAAACACACACTGACACAGACTTTCACACACACACTGACACACACACAAACCTGACACACTCACACTGACACACACACTGACGCACGCACACTGACACACACACTCTGACACACAGACACAGTGACACACACACGACACTAACACACACACTGACACACTTTCATTCACAACACACTGACACACTCACACTGACACATACACTGACACACACACTCTGACACACGCACACTGACACACAGACAGACAGACTGACACACACACACTGGCACCCACCCACTGACACACACACTGACACACGCACACTGACACACACTGACGCACACACACTGACACACACACTCACACACACTGACACATGCACACTGACAACACGCACTGACGCACTCTGTCACAGAATGGAACACACACACTGACACTCACACTGACACACACTGACACACAGACCCTGACACACATACTAGCACAGACAAACACACTTACACACTGAAACTGACACACATACTGACAAACAGATACACTGCCAGATACACACTGACACACTCACACAGGCACACACACTGACGCACACACACTGCCACACACAGACAGACACAAACTGACACAAACACAGTGACACACACACTAGCACACACATTGACATACACTCTGACACACACACACTGAAAGTCACAAAACTGACACACGCACTGACACACACATTGACACACACACTGACACACAAACTGACACACACATGGATGCACACACACTGACACACGCACTCTGACACACAGACACACTGACAAACACACAGACACTAACACACACACTGACACACTTACACGCACACTGACACACACTGACACAAACACACTGAAACATGCACACTGACACACACACTCACACACAATGACACACGCACACTGACACACATGCACTGACACACACTGACACATACTGAAACACACACACTGACACACACTGACACACAGACCCTGACACACACACTAACACAGACAAACACACTTACACACACAAACTGACACACACACACTGACACACACACAGAGGCACACACACTGACACCCACACACTTACACACATGCACTGACACACACACACACTGACACACACACACTGACACACACAGTGACACATACGCACACTGGCACACTCACACAGGCACGCACACTGACACACACACACACTTACACACACTCACTGACACACACACTTACCCACACGCACTGACACACAAACACTAGTACACACACACTGACAGACACAGTGACACCCACACACTGACACACACACACTGATACACTCACCCTGACACAGTCACTGACACACACACTGACACTCACACTGACACACACACTGACACACCAAACTGCCACACACTGACACGCACACACGGTCACACACACTGACACACACAAAGACACACACACACTGACACACACACGCTGAAACACTCACACTGACACACACACTAACACACACTGACACACGCACACTGACACACACAGTCACACAAACTGACACACATGCACTGACACACACACTGACACTGACACACACAGTGACACACAAACAAACTGACACACACACTGACACACTCACACAGGCACACCCACTGACACACACACACACTTACCCACACACTGACACACACAGTGACACCCACACACTGACACACACACACACTGACACACAATCCCTGACAGACTCACTGACACACACACTGACACTCACACTGACCCACACACTGACACGCACACACGGACACACACACTGTCACACACACAGACACACTCACACTGACACACACCGACACAGGAACACGGACACACACGCACTGACACTCACACTGACACACACTGACCCAAACACTCTGACACACATGATGCACTCAAACTGAAACACACGCTTACACACACACATGACGCACAATCACTGATGCACTCACACAGACACACACACTGACATAAACATAGTGACACACACACACAGACACACACACACACACTGACACACACTGACTGAAACACGCACACACACTGACACACAGACTCACACACATTGACACATGCACACTGACACACATGCACTGACACACACTGACAAATACTGAAACACACACACTGACACACACACACTGACACACTCACACAGGCACACACACTGACACCAACACACTTACACACATGCACTGACACACACACACACTGACACACACACACACACTGACACACAGTGACACACACACTGACACTCACACTGTCACACACACTGACATGCACACATGGGCTCACACACTGACACACACACACACACACACACTGACGCACTCTGACACACACACACTGAAACACTCACACTGACACACACACTGACACACACCGACACAGGAACACTGACACACACGCACTGAAACTCACACTGACACACACAAATTGACACACACACTGGCACACACTGAGACACACACACACTGACACACACACTGACACAGTCACACACACACTGACACACACACTGACATGCACACATGGGCGCACACACTGACACACACACAGACACACACACACTGACACACTCTGACACACACACACTGAAACACTCACACTGACACACACTGACACACACACACTGGCACACACCCTGATCTACACACCGACACACACACACAGTGACACACACTGTGACACACACACACTGACACACATATTGAAACACACACTGGCACACACACACTGACACAATCACACTGACACACACACTGACCCACAAACACTGACACACTCTCACACACACAGACACTAACACACACACTTACCTTCACAACGCACTGACACACACACACTGACACACTCACACTGACACATACACTGACACAGACACACTGACACACGCACACTGACACACACACACACTGACACACTCACACTGACACACACTGGCACAGACTCTGATGCACACACTAGCACAGACAAACACACTGACACACAAACTGACACACACACTGACACACACACACTGACACATACACACTCTGACACACTCACACTGACACACACTGGCACACACACACTGACACACACGCACTGACACACACACACACACACACACACTGACACACACAGAGACACACACACTGACACACTCACACACGTGCACACACTGACACACACACACTTACACACACGCACTGACACACACTGACACACAGACACACTGACACACAGACAAACACACACTGACACACTCATGCTGACACACACACTGCCACACCACACTGCCACACACTGACACGCACACACGGACACACACACAGACACACACACACAGACACACACAAACTGACACAAACTGAAACACACGCATTGAAACACTCACACGGACACACACTCTAACACATACTGACACACGCACACTGACACACATGCACTGACACACATTGACACATACTGATACACACACACTGACACTCACACTGACACACAGACTTTGGCACACACACTAGCACAGACAAACACACTGACACACAGAAACTGACACACACACTGGCACACACTGAGACACACACACACTGGCACACTCACACTGACACACACACACTTATACACTCACATGGACACACAGACAGACTGACACACACTGACACACACACATTGACACACACTGACACACCACAGACACACACACACTGACACACAAACTGACACATTCACACTGACACGCACTCTGACACACGCACACTGACGCACAGACACACTGACACACCCACAGAGACACACACTGACACAAACGCATTGGCACACACACTGACACACACTGACACACGTGCACAGATACACACTGACACACACACACTGACACACTCACAGTGACACACACACTGACACACACACACTGCCACACACTGACACGCACACACGGACACACACTCTGCCACACACACAGACACACACAAACTGACACACACTGACACAAACACATTGAAACACTCACACAGACACACACTCTAACACACACTGACGCACACGCACGACACACATTGACACATACTGATACACACACACTGACACTCACACTGACACGCAGACTTTGGCACACACACTAGCATAGACAAACACACTGACACACACAAACTGACACACACACTGGCACACACTGAGACACACACACACTGACACACACACACTGACACAGACAGTGACACACACATTGTCACACAAACACTTATACACTCACTCTGACACACACTGACATACACACATTGACACACACTGACACACACACATACACACACACTGACACACACACTGACACATTCACACTGACACGTTCTCTGACACAAGCTCACTGACACACAGGCACACTGACCCACACACAGAGACACACAGACACAATAACATTGACACACACACTGACACACACGCACTGACACACACTGACACACACACTGACACACTCACAGTGACACACACACTGACACACACACACACTGACACACACACACTGACACACACACACACAGACACACACTGGCACACGCACTGTACCACTCACACTGACACACACACTAACACACACACACTGACACACTCACACAGACACACACACTGACAAACACACACACTGAAACATTCACCCTAACACACTCACTGACACACACACTGGCACTCACACTGAAACACACACTGACACGGACACACGGACACACACACTGACACACACACACTGAATCAGTCACACTGACACACACACTGACACACACCGACACAGGAACACTGACACACACTCACTGACTCTAACACTGACACACACTGACACACACACTCGGACACACACACTAGCACAGACAAACACACTGATACACACAAACTGAAACACACACTGACACACACACATGACGCACACACACTGACGGATTCACACAAACACACACACTGACATTAACATAGTGATACACAAACACTGACAAACACACAGACACACACACACTGACTCACACTGACACACATGCACTGAAACACGCACACACACTGACACACACACTGACACACACTGACACACGCACACTGAAACACACGCACTGACACACACTGACACATACTGAAACACACACACTGGCACAAACACTGACACACACTGACTCACAGACCCTGACACACACACTAACACAGACAAACACACTTAAACTCACAAACTGACACACACACTGATGCACGCACACTGACACACTCACACTGGCACACACAGTGACACAAACACAGTGACACACACACACTGCCACACACACTGATATACACACTGACACACATATTGAAAAACACACACTGACACACACCTTCACACACACACTGACACACACACAAAACTGACACACATACACTGACACACACATTGAAACACACACTGGCACACACACTGACACAATCACACTGACCCACACACACTGACACACACACACTGACACACTCACACTGACACATACACTGACACACGCACACTGACACACGCACACTGACACACACACTGACACACTCACCCTGACACAGTCACTGACACACACACTGCCACTATCACACTGACACACGCACTGACACACACACATAGAGACACACTGACACGCACACATGGACACAATCACTGACACACGCACTGACACACACTGATACACACGCAGTCAAACACTCACACTGACACACACACTGGCACACACTGACACACGCACACAGATGCACACGCACTGACACAGAGACACTGACAAACGCACAGTGACACACAGACAGACTGACACACACACTGACAGACACACATTGACACACAAACTGACACACATTGACACACACACACTGACACACACACTGCCACGCGCACACTGACACACACACAGACACACACACAGTGACACACACACTGACACACTCACAGACACAGGCACAGACACAGACACACAAAGACTGACACGCACACACGCACACACATTGACACACAGTCACATGCACACTGGCACACACTGGCACACACGCACTGAAACACTGACACTGACACTCACACTGACGCACACATTGACACATACACTGACACACACACTGACACACTCACACTGACACACACACTGACGCACACACACTGACATACACACTCTGACACACAGACACACTGACAAACACACAGACACTAACACACTCTGACACACTTACATTCACAACACACAGACACACACACACTGACACGCGCACCCTGACACACAGACAGAGTGACACACACAGACTGACACACACACTGACACACACACTGGCACATGCACACTGACACACTGACACACACACACTGACACACTCACATTGACACACACACTGACACACGTACACTGCCACACACTGACATGCACACACGGACACACACACTGACACACACACAGACACACACACACAGACACACACACACTGACACACATGCAGTGACACAGACACACTGACACGCACACAGACACTAACACACTCCCTGACACATTTACATTGACACACACACTGACACAAACACCCTGACACACTCACACTGACACCTCCACTGACACACACACACTGACACACTCACACTGACACACTCACACTGACACACACACTTACACGCTCACACGGACACACACACTGACACACACTGACACAAACACACTGAAACACGCGCACTGACACACACACTCACACACAATGACAGACAGACACTGACACACATGCACTGACACACACTGACACACACTGACACACAGACCCTGACACACACTAACAGAGACAAACACACATACACACACAAACGGAAACCCACACTGACACACACACACTGACGCACTCACAGAGGCACACCCACTGACACCCACACACTTACACACACCCACTGACATACACACACACAGACACACATACACTGACACACACAGTGACACACACACACACACTGACACACACACTGACACACTGACACAGGCACACACACTGACACACAAACACACTTACACACACTCACTGACACACACACACTTACCCACACGCACTGACACACACACATTGACACACACAGTGACACCCACACACTGACACACACACACTGACACACTCACCCTGACACAGTCACTGACACACACACTGACACTCACACTGACACACACACTGACACAGACCGACACAGGAACACTGACACACACGCACTGACACTAACACGACACACAGTGACACAAACACGGACACACACACATTGACAAACACACTGACACACACACACAGATACACACACTGCCACACACACTGACACATTCTCACTGACACGCACACTGACACACGCACACTGCCACACACTGCCACACAGACAGACACAATGACACACAGACACACTGACACACAGACAAACACACACTGACACACTCACACTGACACACACACTGACACACCACACTGTCACACACTGACATGCACACATGGACACACACACTGGCACACACACACAGACACACACACAGTGACGCACACTGACACACACACACTGAAACACTCACACTGACACACACACGAACACACACTGACACACGCACACTGGCACACACACTCACACACACTGACACGCACGCACTGCCACACACACTGACACCTACACACACAGTGACACACAAACATACTGACACACACACTCACACAGGCACACACACTGACACACACACACACTTACGCACGCTCACTGACACACACACACTTACCCACACGCACTGACACACAAATACTGGCACTCACACACACTGGCACACAGACTGACATACACACTCTCTCACACACACACCGACACACACTGCCACCCACACATACTGACAGACACACACTGACACACGCATTGACGCACACACTGACACACACATACTGACACACAGACACAGTGGCACACACACAGACACTGACACAGACACTGACACACATACATTGACACACACACTGACACACATTGACACACACACACACTGACACACACACTGCCACACGCACACTGACACACACACTGACACACACACAGTGACACATACACTGACACACTCACAGACACAGGCACACAGGCACGCACAGACTGATACACACACACTGACACACACACTGACACACACACAGACACAGACACACAGAGACTGACACACACAGACACACACACACAAACACACAGTCACACGCACACTGACGCACACTGACACACACACACTGACACACTCACACTGACACACACACACTGACACACGCACACTGGCACACACTGACATGCACACTCGGACATAAAACTGGCACACAGACAGACAGACACACACTGACACACACGCACTGAAACACTCACACTGATACACACACTGACACACGCACACTGTCACACAGACAAACACACAGACACTAACACACACACTGACACACTTACATTCACAACACACTGACACACACACCCTGACACGCGCACCCTGACACACACACAGAGTGACACACACAGATTGACACACACACACTGACACACCCACTGGCACACACACACTGACACACTCACACTGACACACGCACACTGACACACGCAAACTGGCACACACTGACATGCACACTCGGACACACACACTGACACACACACAGACACACACACTGATGCACTCTGTCACACACACACTGAAACACTCACACTGACACACACACTGACACACACATTGACACACACACTGACACACACACTGACACACTCACACTGACATACACACTGACGCACACACACTGACACACACACTCTGACACACAGACACACTGACAAACACACAGACACTAACACACACACTGACACACTTACATTCACAACACACTGACACACACACCCTGACACGCGCAGCCTGACACACAGACAGAGTGACACACACACACTGACACACTCACATTGACACACACACTGACACACGTACACAGCCACACACTGACACGCACACACGGACACAGAGACTGACACACACACAGACACACACACAGATACACACACACTGACATACACGCAGTGACACAGACGCACTGACACTCACACAGACACTAACACACACCCTGACACACTTAAAATTACACACACACTGACACACACAACCTGACTCACACACACTGACACATCCACTGACACACTCACACTGACACACTCACGCTGACACACTCACACTGACACACACACTAACACACACTGACACACACGCACTGACACACACACTGACACTCACACACACTGACACAGACACACTGACACACTCACACTGACACACTCACACTGACACACACACTGACACGTTCACACGGACACACACACTGACACACACTGACACAAATACACAGAAACACGCACACTGACACACACACTCACACACAATGACACATGCACACTGACACACATGCACTGGCACACACTGACACATACTGAAACACACACACTGGCACTCACACTGACACACACTGACACACAGACCCTGATACACACACTAAGACAAACAAACACACTTACACACACAAACTGACACACACACTGACACACACACACTGACACACACACACTGACACACTCACAGAGGCACACACAATGACACCCACAAACTTACACACACGCACTGACACACACAAGCTGACACACACACACTGACACACACAGTGACACACACACACACTGACACACACACTGACACACTCACACAGGCACACACACTACACATACACACACACTTACACACACTCACTGACGCACACACACTTACCCACACACACTGACACACACACACAGGTACACACACACTGACACACACAGTGACACCCACACACTGACACTCACACACTGACACAGTCACTGACACACACACTGACACTCACACTGACACACCACACTGCCACACACTGACACGCACACACGGACACACACACTGACACACACACACTGACACAGACACACTGACACGCACACAGCCACTAACACACACCCTGACACACTTACATTGACACACACAGACACATACACATTGACACACACACTGACACACACACAGACATACACACACTGACACACACACTGACACAGACAAACAAACATACACACACAAACTGTCACACACACTGACACACACACACTGACACACACACACACAGACACACACAAACTGACACATGCAGTGACACACACACGCACACTGACACACACACTGACACACTCACACAGGCACACACACTGACACACACACTTACACACACTCACTGACACACACACACTTACCCACACGCACAGACACACACACACACTGGTACACACACACTGATACACACACACGGACACACACACTGATGACACACAGACACACTGACAAACACACAGTCACTAACACACAAACTGACGCACTTACATTCACAACACACTGACACACACACACTGACATGCGCACGCTGACACACAGACAGAGTGACACACACAGATTGACACACACACACTGACACACCCACTGGCACATGCACACTGATACACACTGACACACACCCACTGACACACTCACACTGACACACACACACTGACACACTCACACTGATACACACACTGACACACGCACACTGACACACAGACAAACACACATACACTAACACACACACTGACACACTTACATTCACAACACACTGACACACACACTGACACGCGCACCCTGACACACAGACAGAGTGACACACACAGACTGACACACACACTGACACACACACTGGCACGCGCACACTGACACACACTTACACACACTCACTGACACATTCACACTGACACACACACTGCCACACACTGCCATGCACACACGGACACACACACTGACATACACACAGACACACACACACAGACACACGCACACTGACACACACGCAGTGACACAGACACACTGACACGCACACAGACACTAACACACACCCTGACAGACTTACATTGACACACACACTGACACTCACACCCTGACACACTCACACTGACACATCCACTGACACATACACACTGACACAAACACACTGAAACACGCACACTGACACACACACACACACACAATGACACCCGCACACTGACACACATGCACTGACACACACTGACACATACTGAAACACACACACTGGCACTCACACTGACACACACTGACACACAGACCCTGACACACACACAAAGACAGACAAACACACTTACACACACAAACTGACACTCACACTGACACACACACACTGACACACTCACAGAGGCACACACACTGACATCCACACACTTACACACATGCACTTACACCCACACACACTGACACTCACACACTGACACACACAGTGACACACACACACACACACTGACACACACACTGACACACTCACACAGGCACACACACTGACACCCACACACTTACACACATGCACTGACACACACACACACACACTGACACATGGTGACACACACACTGACACTCACACTGTCACACACACTGACACGCACACACGGGCACACACACTGACACACACACAGACACACACACTGATGCACTCTGTCACACACACACTGAAACACTCACACTGACACACACACTGACACACACATTGACACACACACTGACACACACACTGACACACTCACACTGACATACACACTGACGCACACACACTGACACACACACTCTGACACACAGACACACTGACAAATACACAGACACTAACACACACACTGACACACTTACATTCACAACACACTGGCACACACACACTGACACGCGCACGCTGACACACAGACAGAGTGACGCACACAGATTGACACAAACACACTGACACACCCACTGGCACATGCACACTGACACACACTGACACACACCCACTGACACACTCACACTGACACACACACACTGACACACTCACACTGATACACAAACTGACACACGCACACTGACACACAGACAAACACACATACACTAACACACACACTGACACACTTACATTCACAACACACTGACACACACACTGACACGCGCACCCTGACACACAGACAGAGTGACACACACAGACTGACACACACACTGACACACACACTGGCACACGCACACTGACACACACTTACACACACTCACTGACACATTCACACTGACACACACACTGCCACACACTGCCATGCACACACGGACACACACACTGACATACACACAGACACACACACACAGACACACGCACACTGACACACACGCAGTGACACAGACACACTGACACGCACACAGACACTAACACACACCCTGACAGACTTACATTGACACACACACTGACACTCACACCCTGACACACTCACACTGACACATCCACTGACACATACACACTGACACAAACACACTGAAACACGCACACTGACACACACACACACACACAATGACACCCGCACACTGACACACATGCACTGACACACACTGACACATACTGAAACACACACACTGGCACTCACACTGACACACACTGACACACAGACCCTGACACACACACAAAGACAGACAAACACACTTACACACACAAACTGACACTCACACTGACACACACACACTGACACACTCACAGAGGCACACACACTGACATCCACACACTTACACACATGCACTGACACCCACACACACTGACACTCACACACTGACACACACAGTGACACACACACACACACACTGACACACACACTGACACACTCACACAGGCACACACACTGACACCCACACACTTACACACATGCACTGACACACACACACACTGACACACACACACACTGACACATGGTGACACACACACTGACACTCACACTGTCACACACAATGACACGCACACATGGGCACACACACTGACACACACACAGACACACACACACTGATGCACTCTGTCACACACACACTGAAACACTCACACTGACACACACACTGGCACACACATTGACACACACACTGACACACACACTGACACACTCACACTGACATACACACTGACGCACACACACTGACACACACACTCTGACACACAGACACACTGACAAACACACAGACACTAACACACACACTGACACACTTACATTCACAACACACTGACACACACACACTGACACGCGCACGCTGACACACAGACAGAGTGACACACACAGATTGACACACACACACTGACACACCCACTGACACACGCACACTGACACACAGACAAACACACATACACTAACACACACACTGACACAGTTACATTCACAACACACTGACACACACACTGACACGCGCACCCTGACACACAGACAGAGTGACACACACAGACTGACACACACACTGACACACACACTGGCACACGCACACTGACACACACTTACACACACTCACTGACACACTCACACTGACACACACACTGTCACACATACACTGCCACACACTGACATGCACACACGGACACACACACTGACACACACACAGACACACACACACAGACACACGCACACTGACACACACGCAGTGACACAGACACACTGACATGCACAGACACTAACACACACCCTGACAGACTTACATTGACACACACACTGACACTCACACCCTGACACACTCACACTGACACATCCA
Organism: Scyliorhinus torazame; assembly: GCF_047496885.1. Classification (NCBI taxonomy): domain Eukaryota; kingdom Metazoa; phylum Chordata; class Chondrichthyes; order Carcharhiniformes; family Scyliorhinidae; genus Scyliorhinus; species Scyliorhinus torazame. Next base: position 220,784,751 of record NC_092719.1, read on the forward strand.
CTGACACACACACACTGACACAAACACACTGAAACACGCACACTGACACACACACACACACACAATGACACCTGCACACTGACACACATGCACTGACACACACTGATACATACTGAAACACACACACTGGCACTCACACTGACACACACTGACACACAGACCCTGACACACACACAAAGACAGACAAACACACTTACACACACAAACTGACACTCACACTGACACACACACTGACACACTCACAGAGGCACACACACTGACATCCACACACTTACACACACGCACTGACACCCACACACACTGACACTCACACACTGACACACACAGTGACACACACACACACACTGACACACACACTGACACACTCACACACGCACACACACTGACACCCACACACTTACACACATGCACTGACACACACACACACTGACACACACACACACTGACACACGGTGACACACACACTGACACTCACACTGTCACACACACTGACACGCACACACGGGCACACACACTGACACACACACAGACACACACACTGATGCACTCTGTCACACACACACTGAAACACTCACACTGACACACACACTGACACACACATTGACACACACACTGACACACACACTGACACACTCACACTGACATACACACTGACGCACACACACTGACACACACACTCTGACACACAGACACACTGACAAATACACAGACACTAACACACACACTGACACACTTACATTCACAACACACTGACACACACACACTGACACGCGCACGCTGACACACAGACAGAGTGACGCACACAGATTGACACAAACACACTGACACACCCACTGGCACATGCACACTGACACACACTGACACACACACACTGACACACTCGCACTGACACACACACACTGACACACGCACACTGGCACACACTGACAGGCACACACTGGCACACACACAGACACACACACACTGACACACAGGCACTGAAACACTCACACTGATACACACACTGACACACGCACACTGACACACACACTTACACGCTCACACGGACACACACACTGACACACACTGACACAAACACACTGAAACACGCGCACTGACACACACACTCACACACAATGACAGACAGACACTGACACACATGCACTGACACACACTGACACACACTGACACACAGACCCTGACACACACTAACAGAGACAAACACACATACACACACAAACGGAAACCCACACTGACACACACACACTGACGCACTCACAGAGGCACACCCACTGACACCCACACACTTACACACACCCACTGACATACACACACACAGACACACATACACTGACACACACAGTGACACACACACACACACTGACACACACACTGACACACTGACACAGGCACACACACTGACACACAAACACACTTACACACACTCACTGACACACACACACTTACCCACACGCACTGACACACACACATTGACACACACAGTGACACCCACACACTGACACACACACACTGACACACTCACCCTGACACAGTCACTGACACACACACTGACACTCACACTGACACACACACTGACACAGACCGACACAGGAACACTGACACACACGCACTGACACTAACACGACACACAGTGACACAAACACGGACACACACACATTGACAAACACACTGACACACACACACAGATACACACACTGCCACACACACTGACACATTCTCACTGACACGCACACTGACACACGCACACTGCCACACACTGCCACACAGACAGACACAATGACACACAGACACACTGACACACAGACAAACACACACTGACACACTCACACTGACACACACACTGACACACCACACTGTCACACACTGACATGCACACATGGACACACACACTGGCACACACACACAGACACACACACAGTGACGCACACTGACACACACACACTGAAACACTCACACTGACACACACACGAACACACACTGACACACGCACACTGGCACACACACTCACACACACTGACACGCACGCACTGCCACACACACTGACACCTACACACACAGTGACACACAAACATACTGACACACACACTCACACAGGCACACACACTGACACACACACACACTTACGCACGCTCACTGACACACACACACTTACCCACACGCACTGACACACAAATACTGGCACTCACACACACTGGCACACAGACTGACATACACACTCTCTCACACACACACCGACACACACTGCCACCCACACATACTGACAGACACACACTGACACACGCATTGACGCACACACTGACACACACATACTGACACACAGACACAGTGGCACACACACAGACACTGACACAGACACTGACACACATACATTGACACACACACTGACACACATTGACACACACACACACTGACACACACACTGCCACACGCACACTGACACACACACTGACACACACACAGTGACACATACACTGACACACTCACAGACACAGGCACACAGGCACGCACAGACTGATACACACACACTGACACACACACTGACACACACACAGACACAGACACACAGAGACTGACACACACAGACACACACACACAAACACACAGTCACACGCACACTGACGCACACTGACACACACACACTGACACACTCACACTGACACACACACACTGACACACGCACACTGGCACACACTGACATGCACACTCGGACATAAAACTGGCACACAGACAGACAGACACACACTGACACACACGCACTGAAACACTCACACTGATACACACACTGACACACGCACACTGTCACACAGACAAACACACAGACACTAACACACACACTGACACACTTACATTCACAACACACTGACACACACACCCTGACACGCGCACCCTGACACACACACAGAGTGACACACACAGATTGACACACACACACTGACACACCCACTGGCACACACACACTGACACACTCACACTGACACACGCACACTGACACACGCAAACTGGCACACACTGACATGCACACTCGGACACACACACTGACACACACACAGACACACACACTGATGCACTCTGTCACACACACACTGAAACACTCACACTGACACACACACTGACACACACATTGACACACACACTGACACACACACTGACACACTCACACTGACATACACACTGACGCACACACACTGACACACACACTCTGACACACAGACACACTGACAAACACACAGACACTAACACACACACTGACACACTTACATTCACAACACACTGACACACACACCCTGACACGCGCAGCCTGACACACAGACAGAGTGACACACACACACTGACACACTCACATTGACACACACACTGACACACGTACACAGCCACACACTGACACGCACACACGGACACAGAGACTGACACACACACAGACACACACACAGATACACACACACTGACATACACGCAGTGACACAGACGCACTGACACTCACACAGACACTAACACACACCCTGACACACTTAAAATTACACACACACTGACACACACAACCTGACTCACACACACTGACACATCCACTGACACACTCACACTGACACACTCACGCTGACACACTCACACTGACACACACACTAACACACACTGACACACACGCACTGACACACACACTGACACTCACACACACTGACACAGACACACTGACACACTCACACTGACACACTCACACTGACACACACACTGACACGTTCACACGGACACACACACTGACACACACTGACACAAATACACAGAAACACGCACACTGACACACACACTCACACACAATGACACATGCACACTGACACACATGCACTGGCACACACTGACACATACTGAAACACACACACTGGCACTCACACTGACACACACTGACACACAGACCCTGATACACACACTAAGACAAACAAACACACTTACACACACAAACTGACACACACACTGACACACACACACTGACACACACACACTGACACACTCACAGAGGCACACACAATGACACCCACAAACTTACACACACGCACTGACACACACAAGCTGACACACACACACTGACACACACAGTGACACACACACACACTGACACACACACTGACACACTCACACAGGCACACACACTACACATACACACACACTTACACACACTCACTGACGCACACACACTTACCCACACACACTGACACACACACACAGGTACACACACACTGACACACACAGTGACACCCACACACTGACACTCACACACTGACACAGTCACTGACACACACACTGACACTCACACTGACACACCACACTGCCACACACTGACACGCACACACGGACACACACACTGACACACACACACTGACACAGACACACTGACACGCACACAGCCACTAACACACACCCTGACACACTTACATTGACACACACAGACACATACACATTGACACACACACTGACACACACACAGACATACACACACTGACACACACACTGACACAGACAAACAAACATACACACACAAACTGTCACACACACTGACACACACACACTGACACACACACACACAGACACACACAAACTGACACATGCAGTGACACACACACGCACACTGACACACACACTGACACACTCACACAGGCACACACACTGACACACACACTTACACACACTCACTGACACACACACACTTACCCACACGCACAGACACACACACACACTGGTACACACACACTGATACACACACACGGACACACACACTGATGACACACAGACACACTGACAAACACACAGTCACTAACACACAAACTGACGCACTTACATTCACAACACACTGACACACACACACTGACATGCGCACGCTGACACACAGACAGAGTGACACACACAGATTGACACACACACACTGACACACCCACTGGCACATGCACACTGATACACACTGACACACACCCACTGACACACTCACACTGACACACACACACTGACACACTCACACTGATACACACACTGACACACGCACACTGACACACAGACAAACACACATACACTAACACACACACTGACACACTTACATTCACAACACACTGACACACACACTGACACGCGCACCCTGACACACAGACAGAGTGACACACACAGACTGACACACACACTGACACACACACTGGCACGCGCACACTGACACACACTTACACACACTCACTGACACATTCACACTGACACACACACTGCCACACACTGCCATGCACACACGGACACACACACTGACATACACACAGACACACACACACAGACACACGCACACTGACACACACGCAGTGACACAGACACACTGACACGCACACAGACACTAACACACACCCTGACAGACTTACATTGACACACACACTGACACTCACACCCTGACACACTCACACTGACACATCCACTGACACATACACACTGACACAAACACACTGAAACACGCACACTGACACACACACACACACACAATGACACCCGCACACTGACACACATGCACTGACACACACTGACACATACTGAAACACACACACTGGCACTCACACTGACACACACTGACACACAGACCCTGACACACACACAAAGACAGACAAACACACTTACACACACAAACTGACACTCACACTGACACACACACACTGACACACTCACAGAGGCACACACACTGACATCCACACACTTACACACATGCACTTACACCCACACACACTGACACTCACACACTGACACACACAGTGACACACACACACACACACTGACACACACACTGACACACTCACACAGGCACACACACTGACACCCACACACTTACACACATGCACTGACACACACACACACACACTGACACATGGTGACACACACACTGACACTCACACTGTCACACACACTGACACGCACACACGGGCACACACACTGACACACACACAGACACACACACTGATGCACTCTGTCACACACACACTGAAACACTCACACTGACACACACACTGACACACACATTGACACACACACTGACACACACACTGACACACTCACACTGACATACACACTGACGCACACACACTGACACACACACTCTGACACACAGACACACTGACAAATACACAGACACTAACACACACACTGACACACTTACATTCACAACACACTGGCACACACACACTGACACGCGCACGCTGACACACAGACAGAGTGACGCACACAGATTGACACAAACACACTGACACACCCACTGGCACATGCACACTGACACACACTGACACACACCCACTGACACACTCACACTGACACACACACACTGACACACTCACACTGATACACAAACTGACACACGCACACTGACACACAGACAAACACACATACACTAACACACACACTGACACACTTACATTCACAACACACTGACACACACACTGACACGCGCACCCTGACACACAGACAGAGTGACACACACAGACTGACACACACACTGACACACACACTGGCACACGCACACTGACACACACTTACACACACTCACTGACACATTCACACTGACACACACACTGCCACACACTGCCATGCACACACGGACACACACACTGACATACACACAGACACACACACACAGACACACGCACACTGACACACACGCAGTGACACAGACACACTGACACGCACACAGACACTAACACACACCCTGACAGACTTACATTGACACACACACTGACACTCACACCCTGACACACTCACACTGACACATCCACTGACACATACACACTGACACAAACACACTGAAACACGCACACTGACACACACACACACACACAATGACACCCGCACACTGACACACATGCACTGACACACACTGACACATACTGAAACACACACACTGGCACTCACACTGACACACACTGACACACAGACCCTGACACACACACAAAGACAGACAAACACACTTACACACACAAACTGACACTCACACTGACACACACACACTGACACACTCACAGAGGCACACACACTGACATCCACACACTTACACACATGCACTGACACCCACACACACTGACACTCACACACTGACACACACAGTGACACACACACACACACACTGACACACACACTGACACACTCACACAGGCACACACACTGACACCCACACACTTACACACATGCACTGACACACACACACACTGACACACACACACACTGACACATGGTGACACACACACTGACACTCACACTGTCACACACAATGACACGCACACATGGGCACACACACTGACACACACACAGACACACACACACTGATGCACTCTGTCACACACACACTGAAACACTCACACTGACACACACACTGGCACACACATTGACACACACACTGACACACACACTGACACACTCACACTGACATACACACTGACGCACACACACTGACACACACACTCTGACACACAGACACACTGACAAACACACAGACACTAACACACACACTGACACACTTACATTCACAACACACTGACACACACACACTGACACGCGCACGCTGACACACAGACAGAGTGACACACACAGATTGACACACACACACTGACACACCCACTGACACACGCACACTGACACACAGACAAACACACATACACTAACACACACACTGACACAGTTACATTCACAACACACTGACACACACACTGACACGCGCACCCTGACACACAGACAGAGTGACACACACAGACTGACACACACACTGACACACACACTGGCACACGCACACTGACACACACTTACACACACTCACTGACACACTCACACTGACACACACACTGTCACACATACACTGCCACACACTGACATGCACACACGGACACACACACTGACACACACACAGACACACACACACAGACACACGCACACTGACACACACGCAGTGACACAGACACACTGACATGCACAGACACTAACACACACCCTGACAGACTTACATTGACACACACACTGACACTCACACCCTGACACACTCACACTGACACATCCACTGACACACACACACTGACACAAACACACTGAAACACGCACACTGACACACACACACACACACAATGACACCTGCACACTGACACACATGCACTGACACACACTGATACATACTGAAACACACACACTGGCACTCACACTGACACACACTGACACACAGACCCTGACACACACACAAAGACAGACAAACACACTTACACACACAAACTGACACTCACACTGACACACACACTGACACACTCACAGAGGCACACACACTGACATCCACACACTTACACACACGCACTGACACCCACACACACTGACACTCACACACTGACACACACAGTGACACACACACACACACTGACACACACACTGACACACTCACACACGCACACACACTGACACCCACACACTTACACACATGCACTGACACACACACACACTGACACACACACACACTGACACACGGTGACACACACACTGACACTCACACTGTCACACACACTGACACGCACACACGGGCACACACACTGACACACACACAGACACACACACTGATGCACTCTGTCACACACACACTGAAACACTCACACTGACACACACACTGACACACACATTGACACACACACTGACACACACACTGACACACTCACACTGACATACACACTGACGCACACACACTGACACACACACTCTGACACACAGACACACTGACAAATACACAGACACTAACACACACACTGACACACTTACATTCACAACACACTGACACACACACACTGACACGCGCACGCTGACACACAGACAGAGTGACGCACACAGATTGACACAAACACACTGACACACCCACTGGCACATGCACACTGACACACACTGACACACACACACTGACACACTCGCACTGACACACACACACTGACACACGCACACTGGCACACACTGACAGGCACACACTGGCACACACACAGACACACACACACTGACACACAGGCACTGAAACACTCACACTGATACACACACTGACACACGCACACTGACACACAGACAAACACACAGACACAAACACACACACTGACACAGTTACATTCACAACACACCGACACACACACTGACACGCGCACACTGACACACACGCAGTGACACAGGCACACTGACACGCACACAGACACTAACACACACCCTGACACACTTACATTGACACACACACTGCCACACGCACAGGCAGACACACACACTGACACACACACAGTGACACACACACTGGCACACACACTGACACACCCACTGACTGACACACAAGCACTGTCTGACACACACACTGACAAACATACTGACAAACACACTGAAACACACACTGACAAACACACACTGACACACACACTGACACACACATTTAACACACACACACTAACACAGACACACTGACACACACACTGACACACATGCACTGACCCACACATGCACTGACACACACGCACACTGACGCAGACACCGACACACACACTGACACACAAACTGACACACACACTGACTCGTACACACTGACTCACACACACTGACACACACACACTGACACACACACTGACACACGCACTCACTGACCCACACACACTGCGTCTCACACACTAACACACACACACTGAAACATACCCACTGACACACACGCACAGGCATACACACAGATACACACTGACACACGCACATTGACACACACAACTGACACACACACTGACACAAACACTCACTGACACACACACACTCTAAATCACACACAAACACACACACACTGACACACACTGACACACACACACTTACACACACAACTGACACAAACACTGACACACACACTGACACAAACACTCACTGGCACACACACACTCTGAATCACACCGACTAGCACGCACATACTGGCGCACACACTGACACATGCACAGGCACACACACACTGACATACACACAGACACACACACACAGTTACACAAAACTGACACACACACTGACACACACACACTGACACACACACATTAAAACACACACACTGACAAAAACACTGACACGCGCACTGATACTCAGACACACTCTGAATCATACCGACTAACACACACATACTGGCACACACACTGACACATGCACCGGCACGCACACACTGACATACACACTGACACACACACTGACACACACAAACTGACACACACACACTGACAAAAATACTGACACGCGCACTGACACACAATCACTGACACACACACACTGACACGCACACTGACAAGCAGACTGACACACACACACTGGCACACACACTGGCACATGCACAGGCAGACACACACAGACACACACACTAACACACACACTGCCACACACACTGCCACACACACTCACTGACACACACACACACACTCTGACACACACACTGACAAACACACTGAAACACTCACTGACACACACTCTGACACACATACTGACACACATATACCGACAAACACACACTTACACACACACTGACACGCACAATGAACACACACACACTAACACAGGCACAGTGACACACACACAGACACTCACACATTGACACACACACACTGACTCATACACACTGACACACACACACTGACAAAAACACTGACACACGCACTGACACACACACTGACACACACACACTGACACGCACACTGACAAGCAGACTGACACACACACTGGCATACACATTGGCACACGCACAGGCAGACACACACTGACACACAGACTGCCACACACACTCACTGACACACACACACACACTCTGACACACACACTGACACACACACACTGACAAACACACTGAAACACACACTGACACACACACTCTGACACACATACTGACACACATATACCGACAAACACACACTTACACACACACTGCCACGCACAATGAACACACACACACTAACACAGGCACAGTGACACACACACAGACACTCACACACTGACACACACACACTGACTCACACAAACTGACACACACACACTGACACACACACTGCCACACACACTCACTGACACACACACACTCTGACACACACACTGACACACACACACTGACAAACACACTGAAACACACACTGACACACACACTCTGACACACATACTGACACACATATACCGACAAACACACACTTACACACACACTGACACGCACAATGAACACACACACACTAACACAGGCACAGTGACACACACACAGACACTCACACACTGACACACGCACTGACACACACACATTGACACACACAACTGACACACACACTGACCCACACACTCACTGACCCACACACGCACTGTCTGACACACACACTGACAAACACACTGACAAACACACTGAAACACACACTGACAAACACACACTGACACACACAATTAACACACACACATTAACACAGCCACACTGACACACACACTGACACACACGCACTGACCCACACGCACACTGCGCAGACACCGACACACACACTGACACACAAACTGACACACTCACTGACAGGTACACACTGACTCACACACACTGACACACACACACTGACACACACACTGACACACGCACTCACTGACACACACACACTGTGACTCACACACTAACACACACGCACTGATACATACCCACTGACACACACGCACAGGCATACACACAGACACACAGACACACGCACACTGACACACACAACTGACACACACACTGACACACACACTGACACACACACTGACACAAACACTCACTGACACACATACACACTGAATCACACACTAACACGCACACACTGACACACACACACTGACACACACAACTGACACACACACTGACACACACACTGACACAAACACTCACTGACAAACACACACTCTGAATCACACCGACTAGCACACACATTCTGGCACACACACTGACACATGCACAGGCACACACACACTGACATACACACAGACACACACACACACACTGTCACACAAAACTGACACACACACTGACACACACACACTGACACACACATTGACACCCAGAATTAACACACACACACTAACACAGACAGACTGACACACACGCACTTACCCACACATGCACTGACACACATGCACACTGACGCAGACACCGACACACACAACTGACACACACACTGACACACACACTGACACAAACACTCACTGAAACACACACACACTCTGAATCACACCGACTAGCACACACATACTGTCACACACACTGACACATGCACAGGCACACACACACTGACATACACACAGACACACACACACACTGTCACACAAAACTGACACACACACTGACACACACACACTAACACACACACACTGACAAAAACACTGACACGCGCACTGACACACACACACACTCTGAATCATACCGACTAACACACACATACTGGCACACACACTGACACATGCACTGGCACACACACACTGACATACACACTGACACACACTGACACACAAAACTGACACACACACTGACACACACAAACTGACACACACACACTAACAAAACACTGACACGCGCACTAACACACACACACTGACACACACACACTGACACACACACTGACACGCACAGACTGACACACACACACTGGCACACGCACAGGCAGACACACACTGACACACACTGACACACACACTGACACACACACTGCCACACACACTGCCAAACACACTCACTGACACACACACACACACTCTGACACACACACTTACAAACACACTGAAACACACACTGACACACACTCTGACACACATACTGACACACATATACCAACAAACACACACTTACACACACACTGACACGCACAATGAACACACACACACTAACACAGGCACAGTGGCACACACACAGACACTCACACATTGACACACACACACTGACAAAAACACTGACACGCGCACTGACACACACACACTGACACACACACACTGACACGCACACTGACAAGCAGACTGACACACACACTGGCATACACACTGGCACATGCACAGGCAGACACACACTGACACACACACTGCCACACACACTCACTGACACACACACACACACTCTGACACACACACTGACACACACACACTGACAAACACACTGAAACACACACTGACACACACACTCTGACACACATACTGACACACATATACCGACAAACACACACTTACACACACACTGACACGCACAATGAACACACACACACTAACACAGGCACAGTGACACACACATACACTCACACACTGACACACACACACTGACTCACACACACTGACACACACACACTGACACACACACTGCCACACACACTCACTGACACACACACACTCTGACACACACACTGACACACACACACTGACAAACACACTGAAACACACACTGACACACACACTCTGACACACATACTGACACACATATACCGACAAACACACGCTTACACACACACTGACATGCACAATGAACACACACACACTAACACAGGCACAGTGACACACACACAGACACTCACACACTGACACACGCACTGACACACACACATTGACACACACAACTGACACACACACTGACCCACACACTCACTGACACACACATGCACTGTCTGACACACACACTGACAAACACACTGACAAACACACTGAAACACACACTGACAAACACACACTGACACACACAATTAACACACACACATTAACACAGACACACTGACACACACACTGACACACACGCACTGACCCACACGCACACTGCGCAGACACCGACACACACACTGACACACAAACTGACACACTCACTGACAGGTACACACTGACTCACACACACTGACACACACACACTGACACACACACTGACACACGCACTCACTGACACACACACACTGTGACTCACACACTAACACACACGCACTGACACATACCCACTGACACACACGCACAGGCATACACACAGACACACACTGACACACGCACACTGACACACACAACTGACACACACACTGACACACACACTGACACACACACTGACACAAACACTCACTGACACACATACACACTGAATCACACACTAACACGCACACTCTGACACACACATACTGACACACACAACTGACACACACACACTGACACACACACTGACACAAACACTCACTGACACACACACACTCTGAATCACACCGACTAGCACACACATTCTGGCACACACACTGACACATGCACAGGCACACACACACTGACATACACACAGACACACACACACACAGTCACACAAAACTGACACACACACTGACACACACACACTGACACACACATTGACACCCACAATTAACACACACACACTAATACAGACAGACTGACACACACGCACTTACCCACACATGCACTGACACACACGTACACTGACGCAGACACCGACACACACAACTGACACACACACTGACACACACACTGACACAAACACTCACTGAAACACACACACACTCTGAATCACACCGACTAGCACACACATACTGTCACACACACTGACACATGCACACACACACTGACATACACACAGACACACACACACACTGTCACACAAAACTGACACACACACTGACACACACACACTAACACACTGACAAAAACACTGACACGCGCACTGACACACACACACACACTCTGAATCATACCGACTAACACACACATACTGGCACACACACTGACACATGCACTGGCACACACACACTGACATACACACTAACACACACTGACACACAAAACTGACACACACACTGACACACACAAACTGACACACACTGACACGCACAGACTGACACACACACACTGGCACACGCACAGGCAGACACACACTGACACACACTGACACACACACTGACACACAAACTGCCACACACACTGCCAAACACACTCACTGACACACACACACACACACTCTGACACACACACTGACACACACTGACACACACACACTGACAAACACACTGAAACACACACTGACACACTGACACGCGCACTAACACACACACACTGACACACACACACTGACACGCACACTGACACGCACAGACTGACACACACACACTGGCACACGCACAGGCAGACACACACTGACACACACTGACACACACACTGACACACAAACTGCCACACACACTGCCAAACACACTCACTGACACACACACACACACTCTGACACACACACTGACACACACTGACACACACACACTGACAAACACACTGAAACACACACTGACACACACACTCTGACACACATACTGACACACACATACCGACAAACACACACTTACACACACTGACATGCACAATGAACACACACACTAACACAGGCACAGTGACACACACACACAGACACTCACACACTGACACACACACTGACTCACTCACACTGAAACACACACACTGACACACACACTGACACAAACACTCACTGACACACACATACTCTGAATCTCACACTAACACACACACAGTGACACACACACTGACACACACGCACTGACACACACAACTGACACACACACTGACACACACTCTGACACAAACACTCACTGACACACACATGCTCTGAATCACACACTAACACACACACTGACACACACACTGACACACACACACTGACACACACAACTGTCACACACACTGACACACACACTGACACACACGCTCACTGACACACACATTGACTGTCTGACACACACACTGACAAACACACTGAAACACACACTGACAAACACACACTGACACACACACTGACACACACAATTAACACACACACACTAACACAGACACACTGACACACACACTGACACACACGCACTGACCCACACACGCACACTGACGCAGACACCGACACACACACTGACACACAAACTGACACACTCACTGACAGGTACACACTGACTCACACACACTGACACACACACACTGACGCACACACTGACACACGCACTCACTGACACACACACACTGACACATGCATACTGACATACACACACACTTGCACATCCACTGACACACACACATTGACACACACACTGACACGCACAGTAACCCACACAGACAGACACACTCAATGACACACACACACTCTGACACACACACTGGCACCCACACACTGAAAAACACTCTGAAACACACTGACACACACACACTGATACACACACTGACACACACTGAAACATACACACTGACACACACTGACACACACAACTGACAGACACACTGACACACACACAGACTGACACACACACAGACCCACACACACTGTCACACACACACTGACACACACTCACTGACACATGCACACTAACACACACATACTGACACACACATGACACACAAACTGACACACACAGACACATACACACTGACACACACACACTGACACACACACACACTGACACACACAATTAACACACACACTAACACAGACACACTGACACACACACTGACAAACACACTGACACACACTGACACACAAAACTGACACACACACTTACACACGCACACTGACACATGCATAGTGACACACACTGACACCCACCCACTGACACACCACTGACCCACACAGACTGACACACACACACTGACACAAACACTCACTGAAACACACACTCACTGACACACACACACACACTCTGACACACACACTGGCACCCATGCAATGACAAACAAACTGAAACACACTGACACACACACACTGAAACACACACTGACACACACACACTGAAACACACACACTGACACACACAACTGACAGGCACACTGACACACACGCACTGACACACACACAGTCTGATGAACATACACTCTGACACACACACAGACAAACACACGCTGCCAGACATACTGACACACACACACACTCTGCCAGACAGACTGAAAAACACACACTAACACACCCACACTGACACACATTCACTCACTGACACGCACACACTGGCACAAACGCACAGACACACACACACTGACACACACACTGACACGCACACACTGACACAAACATTTGACATACACACTGACACGCACACTCTGACAAACACACTGACACGCACACTGACACACACACTGACACACACACCCTGACACGCACACTGACACGCACAGACTGACACACACTGCCACATGCACAGGCAGACACACACACTGACACACACACAGTGACACACAAACTGGCACACACACTGACACACACACTCACTGACACACACACGCACAGTCTGACACACACACTGACAAACACACTGACAAACACACTGACACACACACTGACACAAACACTCACTGAAACACACACACACTCTGAATCACACCGACTAGCACACACATACTGTCACACACACTGACACATGCACAGGCACACACACACTGACATACACACAGACACACACACACACTGTCACACAAAACTGACACACACACTGACACACACACACTGACACACACACATTAAAACACACACACTGACAAAAACACTGACACGCGCACTGATACTCAGACACACTCTGAATCATACCGACTAACACACACATACTGGCACACACACTGACACATGCACCGGCACGCACACACTGACATACACACTGACACACACACTGACACACACAAACTGACACACACACACTGACAAAAATACTGACACGCGCACTGACACACAATCACTGACACACACACACTGACACGCACACTGACAAGCAGACTGACACACACACACTGGCACACACACTGGCACATGCACAGGCAGACACACACAGACACACACACTAACACACACACTGCCACACACACTGCCACACACACTCACTGACACACACACACACACTCTGACACACACACTGACAAACACACTGAAACACTCACTGACACACACTCTGACACACATACTGACACACATATACCGACAAACACACACTTACACACACACTGACACGCACAATGAACACACACACACTAACACAGGCACAGTGACACACACACAGACACTCACACATTGACACACACACACTGACTCATACACACTGACACACACACACTGACAAAAACACTGACACACGCACTGACACACACACTGACACACACACACTGACACGCACACTGACAAGCAGACTGACACACACACTGGCATACACATTGGCACACGCACAGGCAGACACACACTGACACACAGACTGCCACACACACTCACTGACACACACACACACACTCTGACACACACACTGACACACACACACTGACAAACACACTGAAACACACACTGACACACACACTCTGACACACATACTGACACACATATACCGACAAACACACACTTACACACACACTGCCACGCACAATGAACACACACACACTAACACAGGCACAGTGACACACACACAGACACTCACACACTGACACACACACACTGACTCACACAAACTGACACACACACACTGACACACACACTGCCACACACACTCACTGACACACACACACTCTGACACACACACTGACACACACACACTGACAAACACACTGAAACACACACTGACACACACACTCTGACACACATACTGACACACATATACCGACAAACACACACTTACACACACACTGACACGCACAATGAACACACACACACTAACACAGGCACAGTGACACACACACAGACACTCACACACTGACACACGCACTGACACACACACATTGACACACACAACTGACACACACACTGACCCACACACTCACTGACCCACACACGCACTGTCTGACACACACACTGACAAACACACTGACAAACACACTGAAACACACACTGACAAACACACACTGACACACACAATTAACACACACACATTAACACAGCCACACTGACACACACACTGACACACACGCACTGACCCACACGCACACTGCGCAGACACCGACACACACACTGACACGCAAACTGACACACTCACTGACAGGTACACACTGACTCACACACACTGACACACACACACTGACACACACACTGACACACGCACTCACTGACACACACACACTGTGACTCACACACTAACACACACGCACTGATACATACCCACTGACACACACGCACAGGCATACACACAGACACACAGACACACGCACACTGACACACACAACTGACACACACACTGACACACACACTGACACACACACTGACACAAACACTCACTGACACACATACACACTGAATCACACACTAACACGCACACACTGACACACACACACTGACACACACAACTGACACACACACTGACACACACACTGACACAAACACTCACTGACAAACACACACTCTGAATCACACCGACTAGCACACACATTCTGGCACACACACTGACACATGCACAGGCACACACACACTGACATACACACAGACACACACACACACACTGTCACACAAAACTGACACACACACTGACACACACACACTGACACACACATTGAAACCCAGAATTAACACACACACACTAACACAGACAGACTGACACACACGCACTTACCCACACATGCACTGACACACATGCACACTGACGCAGACACCGACACACACAACTGACACACACACTGACACACACACTGACACAAACACTCACTGAAACACACACACACTCTGAATCACACCGACTAGCACACACATACTGTCACACACACTGACACATGCACAGGCACACACACACTGACATACACACAGACACACACACACACTGTCACACAAAACTGACACACACACTGACACACACACACTAACACACACACACTGACAAAAACACTGACACGCGCACTGACACACACACACACTCTGAATCATACCGACTAACACACACATACTGGCACACACACTGACACATGCACTGGCACACACACACTGACATACACACTGACACACACTGACACACAAAACTGACACACACACTGACACACACAAACTGACACACACACACTAACAAAACACTGACACGCGCACTAACACACACACACTGACACACACACACTGACACACACACTGACACGCACAGACTGACACACACACACTGGCACACGCACAGGCAGACACACACTGACACACACTGACACACACACTGACACACACACTGCCACACACACTGCCAAACACACTCACTGACACACACACACACACTCTGACACACACACTTACAAACACACTGAAACACACACTGACACACACTCTGACACACATACTGACACACATATACCAACAAACACACACTTACACACACACTGACACGCACAATGAACACACACACACTAACACAGGCACAGTGGCACACACACAGACACTCACACATTGACACACACACACTGACAAAAACACTGACACGCGCACTGACACACACACACTGACACACACACACTGACACGCACACTGACAAGCAGACTGACACACACACTGGCATACACACTGGCACATGCACAGGCAGACACACACTGACACACACACTGCCACACACACTCACTGACACACACACACACACTCTGACACACACACTGACACACACACACTGACAAACACACTGAAACACACACTGACACACACACTCTGACACACATACTGACACACATATACCGACAAACACACACTTACACACACACTGACACGCACAATGAACACACACACACTAACACAGGCACAGTGACACACACATACACTCACACACTGACACACACACACTGACTCACACACACTGACACACACACACTGACACACACACTGCCACACACACTCACTGACACACACACACTCTGACACACACACTGACACACACACACTGACAAACACACTGAAACACACACTGACACACACACTCTGACACACATACTGACACACATATACCGACAAACACACGCTTACACACACACTGACATGCACAATGAACACACACACACTAACACAGGCACAGTGACACACACACAGACACTCACACACTGACACACGCACTGACACACACACATTGACACACACAACTGACACACACACTGACCCACACACTCACTGACACACACATGCACTGTCTGACACACACACTGACAAACACACTGACAAACACACTGAAACACACACTGACAAACACACACTGACACACACAATTAACACACACACATTAACACAGACACACTGACACACACACTGACACACACGCACTGACCCACACGCACACTGCGCAGACACCGACACACACACTGACACACAAACTGACACACTCACTGACAGGTACACACTGACTCACACACACTGACACACACACACTGACACACACACTGACACACGCACTCACTGACACACACACACTGTGACTCACACACTAACACACACGCACTGACACATACCCACTGACACACACGCACAGGCATACACACAGACACACACTGACACACGCACACTGACACACACAACTGACACACACACTGACACACACACTGACACACACACTGACACAAACACTCACTGACACACATACACACTGAATCACACACTAACACGCACACTCTGACACACACATACTGACACACACAACTGACACACACACACTGACACACACACTGACACAAACACTCACTGACACACACACACTCTGAATCACACCGACTAGCACACACATTCTGGCACACACACTGACACATGCACAGGCACACACACACTGACATACACACAGACACACACACACACAGTCACACAAAACTGACACACACACTGACACACACACACTGACACACACATTGACACCCACAATTAACACACACACACTAATACAGACAGACTGACACACACGCACTTACCCACACATGCACTGACACACACGTACACTGACGCAGACACCGACACACACAACTGACACACACACTGACACACACACTGACACAAACACTCACTGAAACACACACACACTCTGAATCACACCGACTAGCACACACATACTGTCACACACACTGACACATGCACACACACACTGACATACACACAGACACACACACACACTGTCACACAAAACTGACACACACACTGACACACACACACTAACACACTGACAAAAACACTGACACGCGCACTGACACACACACACACACTCTGAATCATACCGACTAACACACACATACTGGCACACACACTGACACATGCACTGGCACACACACACTGACATACACACTAACACACACTGACACACAAAACTGACACACACACTGACACACACAAACTGACACACACACTGACACGCACAGACTGACACACACACACTGGCACACGCACAGGCAGACACACACTGACACACACTGACACACACACTGACACACAAACTGCCACACACACTGCCAAACACACTCACTGACACACACACACACACACTCTGACACACACACTGACACACACTGACACACACACACTGACAAACACACTGAAACACACACTGACACACTGACACGCGCACTAACACACACACACTGACACACACACACTGACACGCACACTGACACGCACAGACTGACACACACACACTGGCACACGCACAGGCAGACACACACTGACACACACTGACACACACACTGACACACAAACTGCCACACACACTGCCAAACACACTCACTGACACACACACACACACTCTGACACACACCCTGACACACACTGACACACACACACTGACAAACACACTGAAACACACACTGACACACACACTCTGACACACATACTGACACACACATACCGACAAACACACACTTACACACACTGACATGCACAATGAACACACACACTAACACAGGCACAGTGACACACACACACAGACACTCACACACTGACACACACACTGACTCACTCACACTGAAACACACACACTGACACACACACTGACACAAACACTCACTGACACACACATACTCTGAATCTCACACTAACACACACACAGTGACACACACACTGACACACACGCACTGACACACACAACTGACACACACACTGACACACACTCTGACACAAACACTCACTGACACACACATGCTCTGAATCACACACTAACACACACACTGACACACACACTGACACACACACACTGACACACACAACTGTCACACACACTGACACACACACTGACACACACGCTCACTGACACACACATTGACTGTCTGACACACACACTGACAAACACACTGAAACACACACTGACAAACACACACTGACACACACACTGACACACACAATTAACACACACACACTAACACAGACACACTGACACACACACTGACACACACGCACTGACCCACACACGCACACTGACGCAGACACCGACACACACACTGACACACAAACTGACACACTCACTGACAGGTACACACTGACTCACACACACTGACACACACACACTGACGCACACACTGACACACGCACTCACTGACACACACACACTGACACATGCATACTGACATACACACACACTTACACATCCACTGACACACACACATTGACACACACACTGACACGCAGAGTAACCCACACAGACAGACACACTCAATGACACACACACTCTCTGACACACACACTGGCACCCACACACTGAAAAACACTCTGAAACACACTGACACACACACACTGATACACACACTGACACACACTGAAACATACACACTGACACACACTGACACACACAACTGACAGACACACTGACACACACACAGACTGACACACACACAGACCCACACACACTGTCACACACACACTGACACACACTCACTGACACATGCACACTAACACACACATACTGACACACACATGACACACAAACTGACACACACAGACACATACACACTGACACACACACACTGACACACACACACACTGACACACACAATTAACACACACACTAACACAGACACACTGACACACACACTGACAAACACACTGACACACACTGACACACAAAACTGACACACACACTTACACACGCACACTGACACATGCATAGTGACACACACTGACACCCACCCACTGACACACCACTGACCCACACAGACTGACACACACACACTGACACAAACACTCACTGAAACACACACTCACTGACACACACACACACACTCTGACACACACACTGGCACCCATGCAATGACAAACAAACTGAAACACACTGACACACACACACTGAAACACACACTGACACACACACACTGAAACACACACACTGACACACACAACTGACAGGCACACTGACACACACGCACTGACACACACACAGTCTGATGAACATACACTCTGACACACACACAGACAAACACACGCTGCCAGACATACTGACACACACACACACTCTGCCAGACAGACTGAAAAACACACACTAACACACCCACACTGACACACATTCACTCACTGACACGCACACACTGGCACAAACGCACAGACACACACACACTGACACACACACTGACACGCACACACTGACACAAACATTTGACATACACACTGACACGCACACTCTGACAAACACACTGACACGCACACTGACACACACACTGACACACACACCCTGACACGCACACTGACACGCACAGACTGACACACACTGCCACATGCACAGGCAGACACACACACTGACACACACACAGTGACACACAAACTGGCACACACACTGACACACACACTCACTGACACACACACGCACAGTCTGACACACACACTGACAAACACACTGACAAACACACTGACACACACACTGACACAAACACTCACTGAAACACACACACACTCTGAATCACACCGACTAGCACACACATACTGTCACACACACTGACACATGCACAGGCACACACACACTGACATACACACAGACACACACACACACTGTCACACAAAACTGACACACACACTGACACACACGCACTAACACACACACATTGACAAAAACACTGACACGCGCACTGACACACACACACACTCTGAATCATACCGACTAACACACACATACTGGCACACACACTGACACATGCACTGCCACACACACACTGACATACACACTGACACACACTGACACACACTCTGACACACATACTGACACACATATACCGACAAACACACACTTACACACACACTGACACGCACAATGAACACACACACACTAACACAGGCACAATGACACACACACAGACACTCACACATTGACACACACACACTGACTCATACACACTGACACACACACACTGACAAAAACACTGACACGCGCACTGACACACACACACTGACACACACACACTGACAAGCACACTGACAAGCAGACTGACACACACACTGGCATACACACTGGCACACGCACAGGCAGACACACACTGACACACAGACTGCCACACACACTCCCTGACACACACACACACACTCTGACACACACACTGACACACACACACTGACAAACACACTGAAACACACACTGACACACACACTCTGACACACATACTGACACACATATACCGACAAACACACACTTACACACACACTGACACGCACAATGAACACACACACACTAACACAGGCACAGTGACACACACACAGACACTCACACACTGACACACACACACTGACTCACACAAACTGACACACACACACTGACACACACACTGCCACACACACTCACTGACACACACACACTCTGACACACACACTGACACACACACACTGACAAACACACTGAAACACACACTGACACACACACTCTGACACACATACTGACACACATATACCGACAAACACACACTTACACACACACTGACACGCACAATGAACACACACACACTAACACAGGCACAGTGACACACACACAGACACTCACACACTGACACACGCACTGACACACACACATTGACACACACAACTGACACACACACTGACCCACACACTCACTGACCCACACACGCACTGTCTGACACACACACTGACAAACACACTGACAAACACACTGAAACACACACTGACAAACACACACTGACACACACAATTAACACACACACATTAACACAGACACACTGACACACACACTGACACACACGCACTGACCCACACGCACACTGCGCAGACACCGACACACACACTGACACACAAACTGACACACTCACTGACAGGTACACACTGACTCACACACACTGACACACACACACTGACACACACACTGACACACGCACTCACTGACACACACACACTGTGACTCACACACTAACACACACGCACTGACACATACCCACTGACACACACGCACAGGCATACACACAGACACACACTGACACACGCACACTGACACACACAACTGACACACACACTGACACACACACTGACACACACACTGACACAAACACTCACTGACACACATACACACTGAATCACACACTAACAAAGAACAAAGAACAAAGAAATGTACAGCACAGGAACAGGCCCTTCGGCCCTCCAAGCCCGTGCCGACCATACTGCCCGACTAAACTACAATCTTCTACACTTCCTGGGTCCGTATCCTTCTATTCCCATCCTATTCATATATTTGTCAAGATGCCCCTTAAATGTCCCTATCGTCCCTGCTTCCACTACCTCCTCCGGTAGTGAGTTCCAGGCACCCACTACCCTCTGCGTAAAAAACTTGCCTCGTACATCTACTCTAAACTTTGCCCCTCTCACCTTAAACCTATGCCCCCTAGTAATTGACCCCTCTACCCTGGGGAAAAGCCTCTGACTATCCACTCTGTCTATGCCCCTCATAATTTTGTATACCTCTATCAGGTCGCCCCTCAACCTCCTTCGTTCCAGTGAGAACAAACCGAGTTTATTCAATCGCTCCTCATAGCTTATGCCCTCCATACCAGGCAACATTCTGGTAAATCTCTTCTGCACCCTCTCTAAAGCCTCCACATCCTTCTGGTAGTGTGGCGACCAGAATTGAACACTATACTCCAAGTGTGGCCTAACTAAGGTTCTATACAGCTGCAACATGACTTGCCAATTCTTATACTCAATGCCCCGGCCAATGAAGGCAAGCATGCCGTATGCCTCCTTGACTACCTTCTCCACCTGTGTAGCCCCTTTCAGTGATCTGTGGACCTGTACTCCTAGATCTCTTTGACTTTCAATACTCTTGAGGGTTCTACCATTCACTGTATATTCCCTACCTGCATTAGCCCTTCCAAAATGCATTACCTCACATTTGTCCAGGTTAAACTCCATCTGCCATCTCTCCGCCCAAGTCTCCAGACAATCTAAATCCTGCTGTATCCTCAGACAGTCCTCATCGCTATCCGCAATTCCACCAACCTTTGTGTCGTCTGCAAACTTACTAATCAGACCAGTTACATTTTCCTCCAAATCATTTATATATACTACAAAGAGCAAAGGTCCCAGCACTGATCCCTGTGGAACACCACTGGTCACAGCCCTCCAATTAGAAAAGCATCCCTCCATTGCTACCCTCTGCCTTCTATGGCCTAGCCAGTTCTGTATCCACCTTGCCAGTTCACCCCTGATCCCGTGTGACTTCACCTTTTGTACTAGTCTACCATGAGGGACCTTGTCAAAGGCCTTACTGAAGTCCATATAGACAACATCTACTGCCCTACCTGCATCAATCATCTTAGTGACCTCCTCGAAAAACTCGATCAAGTTAGTGAGACACGACCTCCCCTTCACAAAACCGTGCTGCCTCTCACTAATACGTCCATTTGCTTCCAAATGGGAGTAGATCCTGTCTCGAAGAATTCTCTCCAGTAATTTCCCTACCACTGAAGTAAGGCTCACCGGCCTGTAGTTCCCGGGATTATCCCTGCCACCCTTCTTAAACAGAGGAACAACATTGGCTATTCTCCAGTCCTCCGGGACATCCCCTGAAGACAGCGAGGATCCAAAGATTTCTGTCAAGGCCTCAGCAATTTCCTCTCCAGCCTCCTTCAGTATTCTGGGGTAGATCCCATCCGGCCCTGGGGACTTTTCTACCTTAATATTTTTTAAGACACCCAACACCTCGTCTTTTTGGATCACAATGTGACCCAGGCTATCTACACCCCCTTCTCCAGACTCAACATCTACCAATTCCTTCTCTTTGGTGAACACGCACACACTGACACACACACACTGACACACACAACTGACACACACACTGACACACACACTGACACAAACACTCACTGACAAACACACACTCTGAATCACACCGACTAGCACACACATTCTGGCACACACACTGACACATGCACAGGCACACACACACTGACATACACACAGACACACACACACACACTGTCACACAAAACTGACACACACACTGACACACACACACTGACACACACATTGACACCCAGAATTAACACACACACACTAACACAGACAGACTGACACACACGCACTTACCCACACATGCACTGACACACATGCACACTGACGCAGACACCGACACACACAACTGACACACACACTGACACACACACTGACACAAACACTCACTGAAACACACACACACTCTGAATCACACCGACTAGCACACACATACTGTCACACACACTGACACATGCACAGGCACACACACACTGACATACACACAGACACACACACACACTGTCACACAAAACTGACACACACACTGACACACACACACTAACACACACACACTGACAAAAACACTGACACGCGCACTGACACACACACACACTCTGAATCATACCGACTAACACACACATACTGGCACACACACTGACACATGCACTGGCACACACACACTGACATACACACTGACACACACTGACACACAAAACTGACACACACACTGACACACACAAACTGACACACACACACTAACAAAACACTGACACGCGCACTAACACACACACACTGACACACACACACTGACACACACACTGACACGCACAGACTGACACACACACACTGGCACACGCACAGGCAGACACACACTGACACACACTGACACACACACTGACACACACACTGCCACACACACTGCCAAACACACTCACTGACACACACACACACTTACAAACACACTGAAACACACACTGACACACACTCTGACACACATACTGACACACATATACCAACAAACACACACTTACACACACACTGACACGCACAATGAACACACACACACTAACACAGGCACAGTGGCACACACACAGACACTCACACATTGACACACACACACTGACAAAAACACTGACACGCGCACTGACACACACACACTGACACACACACACTGACACGCACACTGACAAGCAGACTGACACACACACTGGCATACACACTGGCACATGCACAGGCAGACACACACTGACACACACACTGCCACACACACTCACTGACACACACACACACACTCTGACACACACACTGACACACACACACTGACAAACACACTGAAACACACACTGACACACACACTCTGACACACATACTGACACACATATACCGACAAACACACACTTACACACACACTGACACGCACAATGAACACACACACACTAACACAGGCACAGTGACACACACATACACTCACACACTGACACACACACACTGACTCACACACACTGACACACACACACTGACACACACACACTCACTGACACACACACACTCTGACACACACACTGACACACACACACTGAAAAACACACTGAAACACACACTGACACACACACTCTGACACACATACTGACACACATATGCCGACAAACACACGCTTACACACACACTGACACGCACAATGAACACACACACACTAACACAGGCACAGTGACACACACACAGACACTCACACACTGACACACGCACTGACACACACACACATTGACACACACAACTGACACACACACTGACCCACACACTCACTGACACACACATGCACTGTCTGACACACACACTGACAAACACACTGACAAACACACTGAAACACACACTGACAAACACACACTGACACACACAATTAACACACACACATTAACACAGACACACTGACACACACACTGACACACACGCACTGACCCACACGCACACTGCGCAGACACCGACACACACACTGACACACAAACTGACACACTCACTGACAGGTACACACTGACTCACACACACTGACACACACACACTGACACACACACTGACACACGCACTCACTGACACACACACACTGTGACTCACACACTAACACACACGCACTGACACATACCCACTGACACACACGCACAGGCATACACACAGACACACACTGACACACGCACACTGACGCACACAACTGACACACACACTGACACACACACTGACACACACACTGACACAAACACTCACTGACACACATACACACTGAATCACACACTAACACGCACACTCTGACACACACATACTGACACACACAACTGACACACACACACTGACACACACACTGACACAAACACTCACTGACACACACACACTCTGAATCACACCGACTAGCACACACATTCTGGCACACACACTGACACATGCACAGGCACACACACACTGACATACACACAGACACACACACACACAGTCACACAAAACTGACACACACACTGACACACACACACTGACACACACATTGACACCCACAATTAACACACACACACTAATACAGACAGACTGACACACACGCACTTACCCACACATGCACTGACACACACGTACACTGACGCAGACACCGACACACACAACTGACACACACACTGACACACACACTGACACAAACACTCACTGAAACACACACACACTCTGAATCACACCGACTAGCACACACATACTGTCACACACACTGACACATGCACACACACACTGACATACACACAGACACACACACACACTGTCACACAAAACTGACACACACACTGACACACACACACTAACACACTGACAAAAACACTGACACGCGCACTGACACACACACATACTCTGAATCACACCGACTAACACACACATACTGGCACACACACTGACACATGCACTGGCACACACACACTGACATACACACTAACA
Organism: Scyliorhinus torazame; assembly: GCF_047496885.1. Taxonomy (NCBI): domain Eukaryota; kingdom Metazoa; phylum Chordata; class Chondrichthyes; order Carcharhiniformes; family Scyliorhinidae; genus Scyliorhinus; species Scyliorhinus torazame. The sequence goes on from NC_092719.1 coordinate 220,815,835, forward strand.
CACACTGACACACAAAACTGACACACACACTGACACACACAAACTGACACACACACTGACACGCACAGACTGACACACACACACTGGCACACGCACAGGCAGACACACACTGACACACAGACACACACACTGACACACAAACTGCCACACACACTGCCAAACACACTCACTGACACACACACACACACACTCTGACACACACACTGACACACACTGACACACACACACTGACAAACACACTGAAACACACACTGACACACTGACACGCGCACTAACACACACACACTGACACACACACACTGACACGCACACTGACACGCACAGACTGACACACACACACTGGCACACGCACAGGCAGACACACACTGACACACACTGACACACACACTGACACACAAACTGCCACACACACTGCCAAACACACTCACTGACACACACACACACACTCTGACACACACACTGACACACACTGACACACACACACTGACAAACACACTGAAACACACACTGACACACACACTCTGACACACATACTGACACACACATACCGACAAACACACACTTACACACACTGACATGCACAATGAACACACACACTAACACAGGCACAGTGACACACACACACAGACACTCACACACTGACACACACACTGACTCACTCACACTGAAACACACACACTGACACACACACTGACACAAACACTCACTGACACACACATACTCTGAATCTCACACTAACACACACACAGTGACACACACACTGACACACACGCACTGACACACACAACTGACACACACACTGACACACACTCTGACACAAACACTCACTGACACACACATGCTCTGAATCACACACTAACACACACACTGACACACACACTGACACACACACACTGACACACACAACTGTCACACACACTGACACACACACTGACACACACGCTCACTGACACACATTGACTGTCTGACACACACACTGACAAACACACTGAAACACACACTGACAAACACACACTGACACACACACTGACACACACAATTAACACACACACACTAACACAGACACACTGACACACACACTGACACACACGCACTGACCCACACACGCACACTGACGCAGACACCGACACACACACTGACACACAAACTGACACACTCACTGACAGGTACACACTGACTCACACACACTGACACACACACACTGACGCACACACTGACACACACACTCACTGACACACACACACTGACACATGCATACTGACATACACACACACTTACACATCCACTGACACACACACATTGACACACACACTGACACGCAGAGTAACCCACACAGACAGACACACTCAATGACACACACACTCTCTGACACACACACTGGCACCCACACACTGAAAAACACTCTGAAACACACTGACACACACACACTGATACACACACTGACACACACTGAAACATACACACTGACACACACTGACACACACAACTGACAGACACACTGACACACACACAGACTGACACACACACAGACCCACACACACTGTCACACACACACTGACACACACTCACTGACACATGCACACTAACACACACATACTGACACACACATGACACACAAACTGACACACACAGACACATACACACTGACACACACACACTGACACACACACACACTGACACACACAATTAACACACACACTAACATAGACACACTGACACACACACTGACAAACACACTGACACACACTGACACACAAAACTGACAGGTACACACTGACTCACACACACTGACACACACACACTGACGCACACACTGACACACGCACTCACTGACACACACACACTTACACACGCACACTGACACATGCATAGTGACACACACTGACACCCACCCACTGACACACCACTGACCCACACAGACTGACACACACACACTGACACAAACACTCACTGAAACACACACTCACTGACACACACACACACACTCTGACACACACACTGGCACCCATGCAATGACAAACAAACTGAAACACACTGACACACACACACTGAAACACACACTGACACACACACACTGAAACACACACACTGACACACACAACTGACAGGCACACTGACACACACGCACTGACACACACACAGTCTGATGAACATACACTCTGACACACACACAGACAAACACACGCTGCCAGACATACTGACACACACACACACTCTGCCAGACAGACTGAAAAACACACACTAACACACCCACACTGACACACATTCACTCACTGACACGCACACACTGGCACAAACGCACAGACACACACACACTGACACACACACTGACACGCACACACTGACACAAACATTTGACATACACACTGACACGCACACTCTGACAAACACACTGACACGCACACTGACACACACACTGACACACACATCCTGACACGCACACTGACATGCACAGACTGACACACACTGCCACATGCACAGGCAGACACACACACTGACACACACACAGTGTCACACAAACTGGCACACACACTGACACACACACTCACTGACACACACACGCACAGTCTGACACACACACTGACAAACACACTGACAAACACACTGACACACACACTGACACAAACACTCACTGAAACACACACACACTCTGAATCACACCGACTAGCACACACATACTGTCACACACACTGACACATGCACAGGCACACACACACTGACATACACACAGACACACACACACACTGTCACACAAAACTGACACACACACTGACACACACGCACTAACACACACACACTGACAAAAACACTGACACGCGCACTGACACACACACACACTCTGAATCATACCGACTAACACACACATACTGGCACACACACTGACACATGCACTGCCACACACACACTGACATACACACTGACACACACTGACACACAAAACTGACACACACACTGACACACACAAACTGACACACACACACTAACAAAACACTGACACGCGCACTAACACACACACACTGACACACACACACTGACACGCACACTGACACACACAGACTGACACACACACTGGCACACACACTGGCACACGCACAGGCAGACACACACTGACACACACTGACACACACACTGACACACACACTGCCACACACACTGCCAAACACACTCACTGACACACACACACTCTGACACACACACTGACACACACACACTGACAAACACACTGAAACACACATTGACACACACACTCTGACACACATACTGACACACACATACCGACAAACACACACTTACACACACTGACATGCACAATGAACACACACACTAACACAGGCACAGTGACACACACACACAGACACTCACACACTGGCACACACACTGACTCACTCACACTGAAACACACACACTGATACACACACTGACACAAACACTCACTGACACACACATACTCTGAATCACACACTAACACACACACACAGTGACACACACACTGACACACACGCACTGACACACACAACTGACACACACACTGACACACACTCTGACACAAACACAACTGACACACACATACTCTGAATCACACACTAACACACACACTGACACACACACTGACACACACTCACTGACACACACAACTGTCACACACACTGACACACACACTGACACACACACTCACTGACACACACATGGACTGTCTGACACACACACTGACAAACACACTGAAATACACACTGACAAACACACACTGACACACACACTGACACACACAATTAACACACACACACTAACACAGACACACTGACACACACACTGACACACACGCACTGACCCACACACGCACACTGACGCAGACACCGACACACACACTGACACACAAACTGACACACTCACTGACAGGTACACACTGGCTCACACACACTGACACACACACACTGACACACACACTGACACACGCACTCACTGACACACACACACTGACACATGCATACTGACATACACGCACACTTACAAATCCACTGACACACACACATTGACACACACACTGACACGCACAGTAACCCACACAGACAGACACACACACTGACACACACACTCAATGACACACACACTCTCTGACACACACACTGGCACCCACACACTGAAAAACACTCTGAAACTCACTGACACACACACACACTGATACACACACTGACACACACTGAAACATACACACTGACACACACTGACAGACACAACTGACAGACACACTGACACACACACACAGACTGACACACACACAGACCCACACACACTGACACACACACACTGACACACACTCACTGACACATGCACACTAACACACACATACTGACACACACATGACACACATACACTGACACTCACGCACACTGACGCAGACACCGACACACACACTGACACACAAACTGACACACACACACAGACACATACACACTGACACACACACACTGACACACACAATTAACACACACACTAACACAGACACACTGACACACACACTGACACACTCACTGACAGGTACACACTGACTCACACACACTGACACACACACTGACACACACACTGACACACACAGTCACTGACACACACACACTGACACATGCATACTGACATACACACACACTTACACATCCACTGACACACACACATTGACACACACACTGACACGCACAATAACCCACACAGACAGACACACACACTGACACACACACTCAATGACACACACACTCTCTGACACACACACTGGCACCCACACACTGAAAAACACTCTGAAACACACTGACACACACACACACTGATACACACACTGACACACTGAAACATACACACTGACACACACTGACAGACACAACTGACAGACACACTGACACACACACAGACTGACACACACACAGACCCACACACACTGACACACACACACTGACACACACTCACTGACACATGCACACTAACACACACATACTGACACACACACTGGCACACACACTGGCACACGCACAGGCAGACACACGCTGACACACACTGACACACACACTGACACACACACTGCCACACACACTGCCAAACACACTCACTGACACACACACACTCTGACACACACACTGACACACACACACTGACAAACACACTGAAACACACATTGACACACACACTCTGACACACATACTGACACACACATACCGACAAACACACACTTACACACACTGACATGCACAATGAACACACACACTAACACAGGCACAGTGACACACACACACAGACACTCACACACTGGCACACACACTGACTCACTCACACTGAAACACACACACTGATACACACACTGACACAAACACTCACTGACACACACATACTCTGAATCACACACTAACACACACACACAGTGACACACACACTGACACACACGCACTGACACACACAACTGACACACACACTGACACACACTCTGACACAAACACAACTGACACACACATACTCTGAATCACACACTAACACACACACTGACACACACACTGACACACACTCACTGACACACACAACTGTCACACACACTGACACACACACTGACACACACACTCACTGACACACACATGGACTGTCTGACACACACACTGACAAACACACTGAAATACACACTGACAAACACACACTGACACACACACTGACACACACAATTAACACACACACACTAACACAGACACACTGACACACACACTGACACACACGCACTGACCCACACACGCACACTGACGCAGACACCGACACACACACTGACACACAAACTGACACACTCACTGACAGGTACACACTGGCTCACACACACTGACACACACACACTGACACACACACTGACACACGCACTCACTGACACACACACACTGACACATGCATACTGACATACACGCACACTTACAAATCCACTGACACACACACATTGACACACACACTGACACGCACAGTAACCCACACAGACAGACACACACACTGACACACACACTCAATGACACACACACTCTCTGACACACACACTGGCACCCACACACTGAAAAACACTCTGAAACTCACTGACACACACACACACTGATACACACACTGACACACACTGAAACATACACACTGACACACACTGACAGACACAACTGACAGACACACTGACACACACACACAGACTGACACACACACAGACCCACACACACTGACACACACACACTGACACACACTCACTGACACATGCACACTAACACACACATACTGACACACACATGACACACATACACTGACACTCACGCACACTGACGCAGACACCGACACACACACTGACACACAAACTGACACACACACACAGACACATACACACTGACACACACACACTGACACACACAATTAACACACACACTAACACAGACACACTGACACACACACTGACACACTCACTGACAGGTACACACTGACTCACACACACTGACACACACACTGACACACACACTGACACACACAGTCACTGACACACACACACTGACACATGCATACTGACATACACACACACTTACACATCCACTGACACACACACATTGACACACACACTGACACGCACAATAACCCACACAGACAGACACACACACTGACACACACACTCAATGACACACACACTCTCTGACACACACACTGGCACCCACACACTGAAAAACACTCTGAAACACACTGACACACACACACACTGATACACACACTGACACACTGAAACATACACACTGACACACACTGACAGACACAACTGACAGACACACTGACACACACACAGACTGACACACACACAGACCCACACACACTGACACACACACACTGACACACACTCACTGACACATGCACACTAACACACACATACTGACACACACATGACACACATACACTGACACTCACGCACACTGACGCAGACACCGACACACACACTGACACACAAACTGACACACACACACAGACACATACACACTGACACACACACACTGACACACTCTGACACACAAAACTGACACACACACTTACACACACAAACTGACACATGCATAGTGACACACACTGACACCCACCCACTGACAAACCACTGACCCACACAGACTGACACACACACACTGACACAAACACTCACTGAAACACACACTCACTGACACACACACACACACTCTGACACACACACTGGCACCCATGCAATGACAAACAAACTGAAACACACTGACACACACACACTGAAACACACACTGACACACACACACTGAAACACACACACTGACACACACAACTGACTGGCATACTGACACACACGCACTGACACACACACAGTCTGATGAACATACACTCTGACACACACACAGACAAACACATGCTGCCAGACATACTGACACACACACACACTCTAACACACAGACTGAAAAACACACACTAACACTCCCACACTGACACTCATTCACTCACTGACACGCACACACTGGCACACACGCACAGACACACACACACTGACACACACACTGACACGCACACACTGACACAAACATTTGACATACACACTGACACGCACACTCTGACAAACACACTGACACGTGCACTGACACACACACTGACACACACACCCTGACATGCACACTGACACGCACAGACTGCCACACACTGCCACACGCACAGGCAGACACACACACTGACACACACACAGTGACACACACACTGGCACACACACTGACACACACACTCACTGACACACACAAGCACTGTCTGACACACACACAGACAAACACACTGACAAACACACTGAAACACACACTGACAAACACACACTGACACACACACTGACACACTCAATTAACACACACACACTAACACAGGCACACTGACACACACACTGACACACAGGCACTGACCCACACATGCATGACACACACGCACACTGACGCAGACACTGACACACACACTGACACACAAACTGACACACACACTGACACGTACACACTGACACACACACTGACACACGCACTCACTGACACACACACACTGTGTCTCACACACTAACACACACGCACTGACACATACCCACTGACACACACGCACAGGCATACACACAGACACACACTGACACAGGCACACTGACACACACAACTGACACACACACTCTGACTCACACACAAACACACACACACTGACACACACACACACTTACACACACAACTGACACACACACTGACACACACACTGACACAAACACTCACTGACACACACACACTCTGACTCACACACAAACACACACACACTGACACACACACACACTTACACACACAACTGACACACATACTGGCACACACACTGACACATGCACAGGCACACACACACTGACATACACACAGACACACACACACACTGTCACACAAAACTGACACACACACTGACACACACACACTGACACACACACACTAACACAGACACACTGAAAAAAACACTGACACGCGCACTGACACACACACACTCTGAATCATATCAACGAACAAACTCATACTGGCACACACACTGACACATGCACCGGCAGACACACACTGACATACACACTGACACACACTGACACACAAAACTGACACACCCAAACTGACACACACACTCTGACAAAAACACTGACAAGCAGACTGACACACACACTGGCATACACACTGGCACACGCAAAGGCAGACACACACACTGACACACACACTGCCACACACACTGCCACACACACTCACTGACACACACACACACACTCTGACACACACACTGACACACACACACTGACAAACACACTGAAACACACACTGACACACACACTCTGACACACATACTGACACACATATACCGACAAACACACACTTACACGCACAATGAACACACACACACTAACACAGGCACAGTGACACACACACAGACACTCACACACTGACACACACACCCTGACTCACACACACTGACAGACACACACTGACACACACACTGACACAAACACTCACTGACACACACATACTCTGAATCACACACTAACACACACACAGTGACACACACACTGGCACCCACACACTGAAAAACACTCTGAAAGACACTGACACACACACACTGATACACACACTGACACACACTGAAACATACACACTGACACACACTGACACACACAACTGACAGACACACTGACACACACACAGACTGACACACACACAGACCCACACACACTGTCACACACACACTGACACACACTCACTGACACATGCACACTAACACACACATACTGACACACACATGACACACAAACTGACACACACACAGACACATACACACTGACACACACACACTGACACACACACACACTGACACACACAATTAACACACACACTAACACAGACACACTGACACACACACTGACAAACACACTGACACACACTGACACACAAAACTGACACACACACTTACACACGCACACTGACACATGCATAGTGACACACACTGACACCCACCCACTGACACACCACTGACCCACACAGACTGACACACACACACTGACACAAACACTCACTGAAACACACACTCACTGACACACACACACACACTCTGACACACACACTGGCACCCATGCAATGACAAACAAACTGAAACACACTGACACACACACTGAAACACACACTGACACACACACACTGAAACACATACACTGACACACACAACTGACAGGCACACTGACACACACGCACTGACACACACACAGTCTGATGAACATACACACTGACACACACACAGACAAACACACGCTGCCAGACATACTGACACACACACACACTCTGCCAGACAGACTGAAAAACACACACTAACACACCCACACTGACACACATTCACTCACTGACACGCACACACTGGCACAAACGCACAGACACACACACACTGACACACACAGTGACACGCACACACTGACACAAACATTTGACATACACACTGACACGCACACTCTGACAAACACACTGACACGCACACTGACACACACACTGACACACACACCCTGACACGCACACTGACATGCACAGACTGACACACACTGCCACATGCACAGGCAGACACACACACTGACACACACACAGTGACACACAAACTGGCACACACACTGACACACACACTCACTGACACACACACGCACAGTCTGACACACACACTGACAAACACACTGACAAACACACTGACACACACACTGACACAAACACTCACTGAAACACACACACACTCTGAATCACACTGACTAGCACACACATACTGTCACACACACTGACACATGCACTGGCACACACACACTGACATACACACAGACACACACACACACTGTCACACAAAACTGACACACACACTGACACACACGCACTAACACACACACACTGACAAAAACACTGACACGCGCACTGACACACACACACACTCTGAATCATACCGACTAACACACACATACTGGCACACACACTGACACATGCACTGGCACACACACACTGACATACACACTGACACACACTGACACACAAAACTGACACACACACTGACACACACAAACTGACACACACACACTAACAAAACACTGACACGCGCACTAACACACACACACTGACACACACACACTGACACGCACATTGACACACACAGACTGACACACACACTGGCACACACACTGGCACACGCACAGGCAGACACACACTGACACACACTGACACACACACTGACACACACACTGCCACACACACTGCCAAACACACTCACTGACACACACACACACTCTGACACACACACTGACACACACACACTGACAAACACACTGAAACACACATTGACACACACACTCTGACACACATACTGACACACACATACCGACAAACACACACTTACACACACTGACATGCACAATGAACACACACACTAACACAGGCACAGTGACACACACACAGACACTCACACACTGGCACACACACTGACTCACTCACTGAAACACACACACTGACACACACACTGACACAAACACTCACTGACACACACATACTCTGAATCACACACTAACACACACACACAGTGACACACACACTGACACACACGCACTGACACACACAACTGACACACACACTGACACACACTCTGACACAAACACAACTGACACACACATACTCTGAATCACACACTAACACACACACTGACACACACACTGACACACACTCACTGACACACACAACTGTCACACACACTGACACACACACTGACACACACACTCACTGACACACACATGGACTGTCTGGCACACACACTGACAAACACACTGAAATACACACTGACAAACACACACTGACACACACACTGACACACACAATTAACACACACACACTAACACAGACACACTGACACACACACTGACACACACGCACTGACCCACACACGCACACTGACGCAGACACCGACACACACACTGACACACAAACTGACACACTCACTGACAGGTACACACTGGCTCACACACACTGACACACACACACTGACACACACACTGACACACGCACTCACTGACACACACACACTGACACATGCATACTGACATACACACACACTTACAAATCCACTGACACACACACATTGACACACACACTGACACGCACAGTAACCCACACAGACAGACACACACACTGACACACACACTCAATGACACACACACTCTCTGACACACACACTGGCACCCACACACTGAAAAACACTCTGAAACTCACTGACACACACACACACTGATACACACACTGACACACACTGAAACATACACACTGACACACACTGACAGACACAACTGACAGACACACTGACACACACACACAGACTGACACACACACAGACCCACACACACTGACACACACACACTGACACACACTCACTGACACATGCACACACTGATACACACACTGACACACACTGAAACATACACACTGACACACACTGACAGACACAACTGACAGACACACTGACACACACACAGACTGACACACACACAGACCCACACACACTGACACACACACACTGACACACACTCACTGACACATGCACACTAACACACACATACTGACACACACATGACACACATACACTGACACTCACGCACACTGACGCAGACACCGACACACACACTGACACACAAACTGACACACACACACAGACACATACACACTGACACACACACACTGACACACACAATTAACACACACACTAACACAGACACACTGACACACACACTGACACACTCACTGACAGGTACACACTGACTCACACACACTGACACACACACTGACACACACACTGACACACGCAGTCACTGACACACACACACTGACACATGCATACTGACATACACACACACTTACACATCCACTGACACACACACATTGACACACACACTGACACGCACAATAACCCACACAGACAGACACACACACTGACACACACACTCAATGACACACACACTCTCTGACACACACACTGGCACCCACACACTGAAAAACACTCTGAAACACACTGACACACACACACACTGATACACACACTGACACACTGAAACATACACACTGACACACACTGACAGACACAACTGACAGACACACTGACACACACACAGACTGACACACACACAGACCCACACACACTGACACACACACACTGACACACACTCACTGACACATGCACACTAACACACACATACTGACACACACATGACACACATACACTGACACTCACGCACACTGACGCAGACACCGACACACACACTGACACACAAACTGACACACACACACAGACACATACACACTGACACACACACACTGACACACTCTGACACACAAAACTGACACACACACTTACACACACAAACTGACACATGCATAGTGACACACACTGACACCCACCCACTGACAAACCACTGACCCACACAGACTGACACACACACACTGACACAAACACTCACTGAAACACACACTCACTGACACACACACACACACTCTGACACACACACTGGCACCCATGCAATGACAAACAAACTGAAACACACTGACACACACACACTGAAACACACACTGACACACACACACTGAAACACACACACTGACACACACAACTGACTGGCATACTGACACACACGCACTGACACACACACAGTCTGATGAACATACACTCTGACACACACACAGACAAACACATGCTGCCAGACATACTGACACACACACACACTCTGACACACAGACTGAAAAACACACACTAACACTCCCACACTGACACTCATTCACTCACAGACACGCACACACTGGCACACACGCACAGACACACACACACTGACACACACACTGACACGCACACACTGACACAAACATTTGACATACACACTGACACGCACACTCTGACAAACACACTGACACGCGCACTGACACACACACTGACACACACACCCTGACACGCACACTGACACGCACAGACTGACACACACTGCCACACGCACAGGCAGACACACACACTGACACACACACAGTGACACACACACTGGCACACACACTGACACACACACTCACTGACACACACAAGCACTGTCTGACACACACACAGACAAACACACTGACAAACACAATGAAACACACACTGACAAACACACACTGACACACACACTGACACACTCAATTAACACACACACACTAACACAGGCACACTGACACACACAATGACACACAGGCACTGACCCACACATGCATGACACACACGCACACTGACGCAGACACTGACACACACACTGACACACAAACTGACACACACACTGACACGTACACACTGACACACACACTGACACACGCACTCACTGACACACACACTGTGTCTCACACACTAACACACACGCACTGACACATACCCACTGACACACACGCACAGGCATACACACAGACACACACTGACACAGGCACACTGACACACACAACTGACACACACACTCTGACTCACACACAAACACACACACACTGACACACACACACACTTACACACACAACTGACACACACACTGACACACACACTGACACAAACACTCACTGACACACACACACTCTGACTCACACACAAACACACACACACTGACACACACACACACTTACACACACAACTGACACACATACTGGCACACACACTGACACATGCACAGGCACACACACACTGACATACACACAGACACACACACACACTGTCACACAAAACTGACACACACACTGACACACACACACTGACACACACACACTAACACAGACACACTGAAAAAAACACTGACACGCGCACTGACACACACACACTCTGAATCATATCAACGAACAAACTCATACTGGCACACACACTGACACATGCACCGGCAGACACACACTGACATACACACTGACACACACTGACACACAAAACTGACACACACAAACTGACACACACACTCTGACAAAAACACTGACAAGCAGACTGACACACACACTGGCATACACACTGGCACACACAAAGGCAGACACACACACTGACACACACTGACACACAAAACTGACACACACACTTACACACGCACACTGACACATGCATAGTGACACACACTGACACCCACCCACTGACACACCACTGACCCACACAGACTGACACACACACACTGACACAAACACTCACTGAAACACACACTCACTGACACACACACACACACTCTGACACACACACTGGCACCCATGCAATGACAAACAAACTGAAACACACTGACACACACACTGAAACACACACTGACACACACACACTGAAACACATACACTGACACACACAACTGACAGGCACACTGACACACACGCACTGACACACACACAGTCTGATGAACATACACACTGACACACACACAGACAAACACACGCTGCCAGACATACTGACACACACACACACTCTGCCAGACAGACTGAAAAACACACACTAACACACCCACACTGACACACATTCACTCACTGACACGCACACACTGGCACAAACGCACAGACACACACACACTGACACACACACTGACACGCACACACTGACACAAACATTTGACATACACACTGACACGCACACTCTGACAAACACACTGACACGCACACTGACACACACACTGACACACACACCCTGACACGCACACTGACATGCACAGACTGACACACACTGCCACATGCACAGGCAGACACACACACTGACACACACACAGTGACACACAAACTGGCACACACACTGACACACACACTCACTGACACACACACGCACAGTCTGACACACACACTGACAAACACACTGACAAACACACTGACACACACACTGACACAAACACTCACTGAAACACACACACACTCTGAATCACACCGACTAGCACACACATACTGTCACACACACTGACACATGCACTGGCACACACACACTGACATACACACAGACACACACACACACTGTCACACAAAACTGACACACACACTGACACACACGCACTAACACACACACACTGACAAAAACACTGACACGCGCACTGACACACACACACACTCTGAATCATACCGACTAACACACACATACTGGCACACACACTGACACATGCACTGGCACACACACACTGACATACACACTGACACACACTGACACACAAAACTGACACACACACTGACACACACAAACTGACACACACACACTAACAAAACACTGACACGCGCACTAACACACACACACTGACACACACACACTGACACGCACATTGACACACACAGACTGACACACACACTGGCACACACACTGGCACACGCACAGGCAGACACACACTGACACACACTGACACACACACTGACACACACACTGCCACACACACTGCCAAACACACTCACTGACACACACACACACTCTGACACACACACTGACACACACACACTGACAAACACACTGAAACACACATTGACACACACACTCTGACACACATACTGACACACACATACCGACAAACACACACTTACACACACTGACATGCACAATGAACACACACACTAACACAGGCACAGTGACACACACACAGACACTCACACACTGGCACACACACTGACTCACTCACTGAAACACACACACTGACACACACACTGACACAAACACTCACTGACACACACATACTCTGAATCACACACTAACACACACACACAGTGACACACACACTGACACACACGCACTGACACACACAACTGACACACACACTGACACACACTCTGACACAAACACAACTGACACACACATACTCTGAATCACACACTAACACACACACTGACACACACACTGACACACACTCACTGACACACACAACTGTCACACACACTGACACACACACTGACACACACACTCACTGACACACACATGGACTGTCTGACACACACACTGACAAACACACTGAAATACACACTGACAAACACACACTGACACACACACTGACACACACAATTAACACACACACACTAACACAGACACACTGACACACACACTGACACACACGCACTGACCCACACACGCACACTGACGCAGACACTGACACACACACTGACACACAAACTGACACACTCACTGACAGGTACACACTGGCTCACACACACTGACACACACACACTGACACACACACTGACACACGCACTCACTGACACACACACACTGACACATGCATACTGACATACACACACACTTACAAATCCACTGACACACACACATTGACACACACACTGACACGCACAGTAACCCACACAGACAGACACACACACTGACACACACACTCAATGACACACACACTCTCTGACACACACACTGGCACCCACACACTGAAAAACACTCTGAAACTCACTGACACACACACACACTGATACACACACTGACACACACTGAAACATACACACTGACACACACTGACAGACACAACTGACAGACACACTGACACACACACACAGACTGACACACACACAGACCCACACACACTGACACACACACACTGACACACACTCACTGACACATGCACACACTGATACACACACTGACACACACTGAAACATACACACTGACACACACTGACAGACACAACTGACAGACACACTGACACACACACAGACTGACACACACACAGACCCACACACACTGACACACACACACTGACACACACTCACTGACACATGCACACTAACACACACATACTGACACACACATGACACACATACACTGACACTCACGCACACTGACGCAGACACCGACACACACACTGACACACAAACTGACACACACACACAGACACATACACACTGACACACACACACTGACACACACAATTAACACACACACTAACACAGACACACTGACACACACACTGACACACTCACTGACAGGTACACACTGACTCACACACACTGACACACACACTGACACACACACTGACACACGCAGTCACTGACACACACACACTGACACATGCATACTGACATACACACACACTTACACATCCACTGACACACACACATTGACACACACACTGACACGCACAATAACCCACACAGACAGACACACACACTGACACACACACTCAATGACACACACACTCTCTGACACACACACTGGCACCCACACACTGAAAAACACTCTGAAACACACTGACACACACACACACTGATACACACACTGACACACTGAAACATACACACTGACACACACTGACAGACACAACTGACAGACACACTGACACACACACAGACTGACACACACACAGACCCACACACACTGACACACACACACTGACACACACTCACTGACACATGCACACTAACACACACATACTGACACACACATGACACACATACACTGACACTCACGCACACTGACGCAGACACCGACACACACACTGACACACAAACTGACACACACACACAGACACATACACACTGACACACACACACTGACACACTCTGACACACAAAACTGACACACACACTTACACACACAAACTGACACATGCATAGTGACACACACTGACACCCACCCACTGACAAACCACTGACCCACACAGACTGACACACACACACTGACACAAACACTCACTGAAACACACACTCACTGACACACACACACACACTCTGACACACACACTGGCACCCATGCAATGACAAACAAACTGAAACACACTGACACACACACACTGAAACACACACTGACACACACACACTGAAACACACACACTGACACACACAACTGACTGGCATACTGACACACACGCACTGACACACACACAGTCTGATGAACATACACTCTGACACACACACAGACAAACACATGCTGCCAGACATACTGACACACACACACACTCTGACACACAGACTGAAAAACACACACTAACACTCCCACACTGACACTCATTCACTCACTGACACGCACACACTGGCACACACGCACAGACACACACACACTGACACACACACTGACACGCACACACTGACACAAACATTTGACATACACACTGACACGCACACTCTGACAAACACACTGACACGCGCACTGACACACACACTGACACACACACCCTGACACGCACACTGACACGCACAGACTGACACACACTGCCACACGCACAGGCAGACACACACACTGACACACACACAGTGACACACACACTGGCACACACACTGACACACACACTCACTGACACACACAAGCACTGTCTGACACACACACAGACAAACACACTGACAAACACAATGAAACACACACTGACAAACACACACTGACACACACACTGACACACTCAATTAACACACACACACTAACACAGGCACACTGACACACACACTGACACACAGGCACTGACCCACACATGCATGACACACACGCACACTGACGCAGACACTGACACACACACTGACACACAAACTGACACACACACTGACACGTACACACTGACACACACACTGACACACGCACTCACTGACACACACACTGTGTCTCACACACTAACACACACGCACTGACACATACCCACTGACACACACGCACAGGCATACACACAGACACACACTGACACAGGCACACTGACACACACAACTGACACACACACTCTGACTCACACACAAACACACACACACTGACACACACACACACTTACACACACAACTGACACACACACTGACACACACACTGACACAAACACTCACTGACACACACACACTCTGACTCACACACAAACACACACACACTGACACACACACACACTTACACACACAACTGACACACATACTGGCACACACACTGACACATGCACAGGCACACACACACTGACATACACACAGACACACACACACACTGTCACACAACACTGACACACACACTGACACACACACACTGACACACACACACTAACACAGACACACTGAAAAAAACACTGACACGCGCACTGACACACACACACTCTGAATCATATCAACGAACAAACTCATACTGGCACACACACTGACACATGCACCGGCAGACACACACTGACATACACACTGACACACACTGACACACAAAACTGACACACACAAACTGACACACACACTCTGACAAAAACACTGACAAGCAGACTGACACACACACTGGCATACACACTGGCACACACAAAGGCAGACACACACACTGACACACACACTGCCACACACACTGCCACACACACTCACTGACACACACACACACACTCTGACACACACACTGAAACACACACAGACACACACACTCTGACACCCATACTGACACACATATACCGACAAACACACACTTACACGCACAATGAACACACACACACTAACACAGGCACAGTGACACACACACAGACACTCACACACTGACACACACACCCTGACTCACACACACTGACACACACACACTGACACACACACTGACACAAACACTCACTGACACACACATACTCTGAATCACACACTAACACACACACACTGACACACGCACTGACACACACATTGACACACACAACTGACACACACACTGACACACGCACTGACACACACACTCACTGACACACACACGCACTGTCTGACACACACACTGACAAACACACTGACAAACACACTGAAACACACACTGACAAACACACACTGACACACACACTGACACACACACTGACACAAACACTCACTGACACACACAACTGACACACACACTGACACACACACTGACACAAACACTCACTGACACACACACACTCTGAATCACGCCGACTAGCACACCCATTCTGGCACACACACTGACACATGCACAGGCACACACACACTGAAATACACACAGACACACACACACACTGTCACACAAAACTGACACACACACTGACACACACACACTGACAAAAACACTGACACGCGCACTGACACACACACACACTCTGAATCATACCGACTAACACACACATACTGGCACACACACTGACACATGCACTGGCACACACACACTGACATACACACTGACACACAAAACTGACACACACACTGACACACACAAACTGACACACACACACTAACAATACACTGACACGCGCACTGACACACACACACACTGACACACACACACTGACACGCACACTGACTCGCACAGACTGACACACACACACTGGCACACACACTGGCACACGCACAGGCAGACACACACTGACACACACTGACACACACACTGATACATACACTACCACACACACTGCCAAACACACTCACTGACACACACACACACACTCTGACACACACACTGACACACACACACTGACACACACACTGACACATACAAACTGACACACACACACTGACAAAAACACTGACACGCGAACTGACACACACACACTGACACACACACACTGACACGCACACTGACACGCACAGACTGACACACACACACTGGCACACACACTGGCTCACGCACAGGCAGACACACACCATGACACACACACTGGCACACACACTGCCACACACACTGCCAAACACACTCACTGACACACACACACACTCTGACACACACACTGACACACACACACTGACAAACACACTGAAACACACACCGACACACACACTGACACTCACACTGACCCACACGGACTGACACACACACTCACTGACACACTCACTCACTGACACACACACACACTATGACACACACACTGGCACCCACACACTGACAAACACACTGAAACACACACTGACACACACACTCTGACACACATACTGACACACACATACCGACAAACACACACTTGCACACACACTGACACGCACAATGAACACACACACACTAACACAGGCACAGTGATACAAACACAAACACTCACACACTGACACACACACACTGAGTCACACACACTAACCCACACACACTGACACACACACTGACACAAACACTCACTGACACACACATACTCTGAATCACACACAAACACACACACACTGACACACACACTGACACACACACACTGACACACACAACTGACACACACACTGACACACGCACTGACACAATCACTCACTGACACACACACGCGCTGAATCACACCGACTAACACAGGCACACAGATGATGTGTGAAGTTTCGGTTGGGGCGATGGAGAGTTACAAGGTAGCGAGGAAGGATCTAAAGAGAGAGCTAAGACGAGCAAGGAGGGGACATGAGAAGTATTTGGCAGGAAGGATCAAGGAAAACCCAAAAGCTTTCTATCGGTATGTCAGGAATAAGCGAATGACTAGGGAAAGAGTAGGACCAGTCAAGGACAGGGATGGGAAATTGTGTGTGGAGTCTGAAGAGATAGGCGAGATACTAAATGAATATTTTTCGTCAGTATTCACTCAGGAAAAATAGAATGTTGTGGAGGAGAATGCTGAGCCCCAGGCTAATAGAATAGATGGCATTGAGGTACGTAGGGAAGAGGTGTTGGCAATTCTGGACAGGCTGAAAATAGATAAGTCCCCGGGACCTGATGGGATTTATCCTAGGATTCTCTGCGAGGCCAGGGAAGAGATTGCTGGACCTTTGGCTTTGATTTTTATGTCATCATTGGCTACAGGAATAGTGCCAGAGGACTGGAGGATAGCAAATGTGGTCCCTTTGTTCAAAAAGGGGAGCAGAGACAACCCCGGCAACGATAGATCGGTGAGCCTCACGTCTGTAGTGGGTAAAGTCTTGGAGGGGATTATAAGAGACAAGATTTATAATCATCTACATAGGAATAATATGATCAGGGATAGTCAGCATGGCTTTGTGAAGGGTAGGTCATGCCTCACAAACCTTATTGAGTTCTTTGAGAATGTGACTGAACAGGTAGATGAGGGTAGAGCAGTTGATGTGGTGTATATGGATTTCAGCAAAGCATTTGATAAGGTTCCCCACGGTAGGCTATTGCAGAAAATACGGAGGCTGGGGATTGAGGGTGATTTCGAGATGTGGATCAGAAATTGGCTAGCTGAAAGAAGACAGAGGGTGGTGGTTGATGGGAAATGTTCAGAATGGAGTACAGTCACAAGTGGAGTACCACAAGGATCTGTTCTGGGGCCGTTGCTGTTTGTCATTTTTATCAATGACCTAGAGGAAGGCGCAGAAGGGTGGGTGAGTAAATTTGCAGACGATACTAAAGTCGGTGGTGTTGTCGATAGTGTGGAAGGATGTAACAGGTTACAGAGGGATATAGATAAGCTGCAGAGCTGGGCTGAGAGGTGGCAAATGGAGTTTAATGTAGAGAAGTGTGAGGTGATTCACTTTGGGAGGAATAACAGGAATGTGGAATATTTGGCTAATGGTAAAGTTCTTGAAGTGTGGATGAGCAGAGGGATCTAGGTGTCCATGTACATAGATCCCTGAAAGTTGCCACCCAGGTTGATAGGGTTGTGAAGAAGGCCAAGGAGTTTTGGCCTTTATTGGTAGAGGGATTGAGTTCCGGAGTCGGGAGGTCATGTTGCAGCTGTACAGAACTCTGGTACGGCCGCATTTGGAGTATTGCGTACAGTTCTGGTCACCGCATTACAGGAAGGACGTGGAGGCTTTGGAGCGGGTGCAGAGGAGATTTACCAGGATGTTGCCTGGTATGGAGGGAAAATCTTATGAGGAAAGGCTGATGGACTTGAGGTTGTTTTCGTTGGAGAGAAGAAGGTTAAGAGGAGACTTAATAGAGGCATACAAAATGATCAGGGGGTTGGATAGGGTGGACAGTGAGAGCCTTCTCCCGCGGATGGAAATGGCTGGCACGAGGGGACATAACTTTAAACTTAGGGGTAATAGATATAGGACAGAGGTCAGAGGTAGGTTCTTTACGCAAAGAGTAGTGAGGCCGTGGAATGCCCTACCTGCTACAGTAGTGAACTCGCCAACATTAAGGGCATTTAAAAGTTTATTGGATAAACATATGGATGATAATGGCATAGTGTAGGTTAGATGGCTTTTGTTTCGGTGCAACATCGTGGGCCGAAGGGCCTGTACTGCGCTGTATTGTTCTATGTTCTATGTTCTATGTTAACACACTTACACACACACTGACACACACAATTAACACACACACACTAACACAGAAACACTGACACACACACACTGACCCACACAAACATTGACAAACACTGACACACACACACTGACACACAAAACTGACATACACACTGGCACACACACACTGACCCATGCATACTGACACACACTGACACACACACACAGACAAACCCACTGACACACACACACTGACACACACACTGACCCACACAGACTGACACACACACACTGACACATACACTCACTGACACACACACTCACTGACACACACACACACTATGACACACACACTGGCACCCACACACTGACAAACACACTGAAACACACTGACACACAAACACTGACACACACACACTGAGACACACACACGGACACACACACACACTGACACATGCATACTGACACCCACTGACACACACACACACTGACACATCCACTGACACACACACACTGACACACACACTGACACGTACACTGACCCACACAGACTGACACACACACACTGACACACACACTCACTGAAACACACACTCACCGACACACACAAACACACTCTGACGCACACACTGGCACCCACACACTGACAAACACACTGAAACACACTGACACACACACACTGACACACACACTGACACACACACACACACTGAAACATACACACTGACACACACTGACACACACAACTGACAGACAGACTGACACACACACATACTGACACACACATACACACACTGACACACAGACTGACACACACACTGACACACCCACACTGACACACACACACACTGACACACACACGCTGACACACACGCACAGACACACACACACTGACACACACAATTGACACACACACTGACAAAAACAGACTGACACACACACACAGACGCACACACAGTGACACACACACTGACACGCACACTGACAAACACACAATGACACACACACACTCTGACACGCACACTGACACGCACAAACTGACAGACACACTGGCACACGCACAGGCAGGCACACACTGACAAACACACTGGCACACACATACTGACACACACACTGACACACACACTGAGAGACACACTCACTGACACATACACACACACTCTGACACACACACTGACACACACATACCGACAAACGCACACTTACACACACACTGACTCACACAATTAACACACACATACTGTCACGCACACTGACACACACACTCACTGACACACACACACTCACTCAGACACACACACTGACACACACATACTGACACACACCCAGGCACACTCACTGACACATACACTGACACACACACTCACTGACACACACACACACACTCTGACACACAGACTGACACACACACACTGACAAACACACGGAAGGAGGGTGCTGGGAGGTAAGTCAACCTTTAAAAGCACTTCTCTTTGCAGGGGCAGGCCAGTCGATTTCGGCGGCGTGAGAGCAGCTGGTTAGTCAGTTTCAGCGGGAGCATTGCGGAAGGAGGGTGCTGGGAGGTAAGTCAACCTTTAAAAGCACTTCTCTTTGCAGGGGCAGGCCAGTCGATTTCGGCGGCGTGAGAGCAGCTGGTGAGTGGTGAGTCAGTTTCAGCAGGAGCTGAGACTTTTTCTCTTTTCTTTAAATTAGTTTTTTAGGCGGGAACAGGAAGTCGACCCGCGGACGTCTGGGAAGACCCTCACCAATAAATTCTGGTGGAGAGGAAACCCGAGACACTACACGTGTAGTGTCTGCCACCCGCCCTCCTCCTCTAACCTAATAATAAAACCCATTGGTCTGAGGTAAGTACCATATTTTTATTATATTATTATTATTTTTTATAAAAATTTAATTTAGTTGTTAGCTAGATCTTGGTAGAAAGTTAGAGGAATGGCAGGGAAGGGAGTACAATGTTCCTCCTGCAGGATGTTTGAGGTGAGGGATGCAGTTAGTGTCCCTGCTGATTTTACCTGCAGGAAGTGCTGCCATCTCCAGCTCCTCCAAGACCGAGTTAGGGAACTGGAGCTGGAGTTGGAAGAACTTCGGATCATTCGGGAGGCAGAAGGGGTCATAGATAGCAGCTTCAGGGAATTAGTTACACCAAAGATTGGAGATAGGTGGGTAACTGTAAGAGGGACTGGGAAAAAACAGTCAGTGCAGGGATCCCCTGCGGTCGTTCCCCTGAGAAACAAGTATACCGCTTTGGATACTTGTGGGGGGGACGACTTACCAGGGGTAAGCCATGGGGTACGGGCCTCTGGCACGGAGTCTGTCCCTGTTGCTCAGAAGGGAAGGGGGGAGAGGAGCAGAGCATTAGTAATTGGGGACTCTATAGTCAGGGGCACAGATAGGAGATTTTGTGGGAGCGTGAGAGACTCACGTTTGGTATGTTGCCTCCCAGGTGCAAGGGTACGTGATGTCTCGGATCGTGTTTTCCGGGTCCTTAGGGGGGAGGGGGAGCAGCCCCAAGTCGTGGTCCACATTGGCACCAACGACATAGGTAGGAAAGGGGACAAGGATGTCAGGCAGGCTTTCAGGGAGCTAGGATGGAAGCTCAGAACTAGAACAAACAGAGTTGTTATCTCTGGGTTGTTGCCCGTGCCACGTGATAGTGAGATGAGGAATAGGGAGAGAGAGCATTTAAACACGTGGCTACAGGGATGGTGCAGGCGGGAGGGTTTCAGATTTTTGGATAACTGGGGCTCTTTCTGGGGAAGGTGGGACCTCTACAGACAGGATGGTCTACATCTGAACCTGAGGGGCACAAATATCCTGGGGGGGAGATTTGTTAGTGCTCTTTGGGGGGGTTTAAATTAATGCAGCAGGGGCATGGGAACCTGGATTGTAGTTTTAGGGTAAGGGAGAATGAGAGTATAGAGGTCAGGAGCACAGATTTGACGTCGCAGGAGGGGGCCAGCGTTCAGGTAGGTGGTTTGAAGTGTGTCTACTTCAATGCCAGGAGTATACGAAACAAGGTAGGGGAACTGGCAGCGTGGGTTGGTACCTGGGACTTCGATGTTGTGGCCATTTCGGAGACATGGGTAGAGCAGGGACAGGAATGGATGTTGCAGGTTCCGGGGTTTAGGTGTTTTAGTAAGCTCAGAGAAGGAGGCAAAAGAGGGGGAGGTGTGGCGCTGCTAGTCAAGAGCAGTATTACGGTGGCGGAGAGGATGCTAGATGGGGACTCTTCTTCCGAGGTAGTATTGGCTGAAGTTAGAAACAGGAAAGGAGAGGTCACCCTGTTGGGAGTTTTTTATAGGCCTCCTAATAGTTCTAGGGATGTAGAGGAAAGGATGGCGAAGATGATTCTGGATATGAGCGAAAGTAACAGGGTAGTTATTATGGGAGACTTTAACTTTCCAAATATTGACTGGAAAAGATATAGTTCGAGTACAATAGATGGGTCGTTTTTTGTACAGTGTGTGCAGGAGGGTTTCCTGAAACAATATGTTGACAGGCCAACAAGAGGCGAGGCCACGTTGGATTTGGTTTTGGGTAATGAACCAGGCCAGGTGTTGGATTTGGAGGTAGGAGAGCACTTTGGGGACAGTGACCACAATTCGGTGACGTTTACGTTAATGATGGAAAGGGATAAGTATACACCGCAGGGCAAGAGTTATAGCTGGGGGAAGGGCAATTATGATGCCATTAGACGTGACTTGGGGGGGATAAGGTGGAGAAGTAGGCTGCAAGTGTTGGGCACACTGGATAAGTGGGGCTTGTTCAAGGATCAGCTACTGCGTGTTCTTGATAAGTATGTACCGGTCAGACAGGGAGGAAGGCGTCGAGCGAGGGAACCGTGGTTTACCAGGGAAGTGGAATCTCTTGTTAAGAGGAAGAAGGAGGCCTATGTGAAGATGAAGTGTGAAGTTTCGGTTGGGGCGATGGATAGTTACAAGGTAGCGAGGAAGGATCTAAAGAGAGAGCTAAGACGAGCAAGGAGGGGACATGAGAAGTATTTGGCAGGAAGGATCAAGGAAAACCCAAAAGCTTTCTATAGGTATGTCAGGAATAAGCGAATGACTAGGGAAAGAGTAGGACCAGTCAAGGACAGGGATGGGAAATTGTGTGTGGAGTCTGAAGAGATAGGCGAGATACTAAATGAATATTTTTCGTCAGTATTCACTCAGGAAAAAGATAATGTTGTGGAGGAGAATGCTGAGCCCCAGGCTAATAGAATAGATGGCATTGAGGTACGTAGGGAAGAGGTGTTGGCAATTCTGGACAGGCTGAAAATAGATAAGTCCCCGGGACCTGATGGGATTTATCCTAGGATTCTATGGGAGGCCAGGGAAGAGATTGCTGGACCTTTGGCTTTGATTTTTATGTCATCATTGGCTACAGGAATAGTGCCAGAGGACTGGAGGACAGCAAATGTGGTCCCTTTGTTCAAAAAGGGGAGCAGAGACAACCCCGGCAACTATAGACCGGTGAGCCTCACGTCTGTAGTGGGTAAAGTCTTGGAGGGGATTATAAGGGACAAGATTTATAATCATCTAGATAGGAATGATATGATCAGGGATAGTCAGCATGGCTTTGTGACGGGTAGGTCATGCCTCACAAACCTTATTGAGTTCTTTGAGAAGGTGACTGAACAGGTAGACGAGGGTAGAGCAGTTGATGTGGTGTATATGGATTTCAGCAAAGCGTTTGATAAGGTTCCCCACGGTAGGCTATTGCAAAAAATACGGAGGCTGGGGATTAAGGGTGATATAGAGATGTGGATCAGAAATTGGCTAGCTGAAAGAAGACAGAGGGTGGTGGTTGATGGGAAATGTTCAGAATGGAGTACAGTCACAAGTGGAGTACCACAAGGATCTGTTCTGGGGCCGTTGCTGTTTGTCATTTTTATCAATGACCTAGAGGAAGGCACAGAAGGGTGGGTGAGTAAATTTGCAGATGATACTAAAGTCGGTGGTGTTGTCGATAGTGTGGAAGGATGTAGCAGGTTACAGAGGGATATAGATAGGCTGCAGAGCTGGGCTGAGAGGTGGCAAATGGAGTTTAATGTAGAGAAGTGTGAGGTGATTCACTTTGGAAGGAATAACAGGAATGCGGAATATTTGGCTAATGGTAAAGTTCTTGAAAGTGTGGCTGAGCAGAGGGATCTAGGTGTCCATGTACATAGATCCCTGAAAGTTGCCACCCAGGTTGATAGGGTTGTGAAGAAGGCCTATGGAGTGTTGGCCTTTATTGGTAGAGGGATTGAGTTCTGGAGTCGGGAGGTCATGTTGCAGCTGTACAGAACTCTGGTCCGGCCGCATTTGGAGTATTGCGTACAGTTCTGGTCACCGCATTATAGGAAGGACGTGGAGGCTTTGGAGCGGGTGCAGAGGAGATTTACCAGGATGTTGCCTGGTATGGAGGGAAAATCTTATGAGGAAAGGCTGACGGACTTGAGGTTGTTTTCGTTGGAGAGAAGAAGGTTAAGAGGAGGCTTAATAGAGGCATACAAAATGATCAGGGGGTTGGATAGGGTGGACAGTGAGAGCCTTCTCCCGCGGATGGATATGGCTGGCACGAGGGGACATAACTTTAAACTGAGGGGTAATAGATATAGGACAGAGGTCAGAGGTAGGTTCTTTATGCAAAGAGTAGTGAGGCCGTGGAATGCCCTACCTGCTACAGTAGTGAACTCGCCAACATTGAGGGCATTTAAAAGTTTATTGGATAAACATATGGATGATAATGGCATAGTGTAGGTTAGATGGCTTTTGTTTCGGTGCAACATCGTGGGCCGAAGGGCCTGTACTGCGCTGTATTGTTCTATGTTCTATGTTCTATGTTCTATGAAACACACACTGACACACACACACTGACACACACACTGAAACACACATACCGACAAACACACACTTACACACACACTGACACACACAATTAACACACACACACTAACACACACACACTAACACAGACACACTGACACACACACACTGACCCACGCACACACTGACAAACACTGACACACACACACGGACACACACATGACATACATGCACTGACACACACGCACACTGATGCAGACACCGATACACACACTGACACACAAACTCACACACACACTGACACATACACACTGACACTCACACACTGACACACACACAGACACTCACACACTGACACACAGACACTGACTCACACACATTGACACACACACACTGACACACACACACTGACAGACACTGACACAAACACTCACTGACACACACACACACTGAATCACACACTAACACACACACACAGACACACACTGCCACACACACTCAAACACACAACTGACACACACACTGACACACACACTGACACAAACACTCACTGACACACACACATGCTGAATCACACCGACTAACACAGGCACATAACACACTTACACATACACTGACACATACAATTAACACACTAACACAGACACACTAACACACACACTGACACACACACACTGTCCCACAGACACACTGACAAATACTGACACACACATATTGACACACACACCGACACACACATACTGATACACACACACTGAAACATGCATACTGACAACACTGACACACACATACACTGACACACCCACAGACACACACACACTGACACACACACACAGACACGCACACTGACTCACACAGACTGACACACACACTGACACACACACTCACTGACAAACACACTCACTGACACACACACACACTCTGACACACACACTGGCACCCACACACTGACAAACACACTCACTGACACACACACTCTCTGACACACACACACACTGGCACCCACACACTGACACACACTGACACACACACACTGATACACACACTGACACACACACACACACTGAAACATACACACTGACACACACTGACACACACAACTGACAGACACACTGACACACACACAGACTGACACTCACACAGACCATCACACACTGACACACACACACTGACACACTCACTGACACATGCACACTAACACACACATACTGACACACACATTGACACACACATACTGACACACACTGACACACACACACTGATACACACACTGACACACACACACTGAAACATACACACTGACACACACAACTGACAGACACACTGACACACACACAGACTGACACACACAGACCATCACACACTGACACACACACACTGACACACACTCACTGACACATGCACACTAACACACACATACTGACACACACATTGACACACACATCCTGACACACACTGACACACACACACTGAAACACACACACTGACACATACAACTGACAGACACACTGACACACACGCCCTGACCCACACACAGACTGACACACACACACTCTGGCACACACACAGACACACACACACACAGCCACACATAGTGACACACACACACACTGACACACAGAGTGACACACACACTGACACACCCACACTGACATACACACACACTGACACACACATGCTGACACACATGCAGAGACACACACACTGACACACACACTGACACAGACACACTGACACACACAATTGACACACACACTGACAAAAACACACTGACACACACACACTGACACACACACTGGCACGCACACTGACAAACACACACTGACACACACACACACTGACACGCACATTGACACGCACAGACTGGCAGAAACACTGGCACACGCACAGGCAGACACACACTGACACACACACACTGACACACAAAACTGACATACACACTGACACACACACTGACCCATGCATACTGACACACACATACCGACAAACACACACTTACACACACACTGACATGCACAATGAACACACACACACTTACACAGGCAGAGTGACACACATACAGACACTCACACACTGCCACACACACACTGACTCACACACACACTGACACACACACACTGACACACTCTCTGACACAAACACTCACTGACACACACATACTCTGAATCACACACTAACACACACACACTGACACACACACTGACACACACAGCTGACACACACACTGACACACACACTGACACACACACTCACTCTGACACACACACTGGCACCCACACCATGAAAAACACACTGAAACACACTGACACACACACACTGAAACACACACTGACACACACAGACTGAAACACACACACAGACACACACTGAGATACACAACTGACAGACACACTGACACACATGCACTGACACACACACAGACTGACGCACACACACTCTGACACACACACAGATAAACACACGCTGCCACCCATACTGACACACACACACACACACTGACACACTGACTGAAAAACATACACTGACACACCCACACTGACACACATTCACTCACTGACACACACACACTGGCACACACGCACAGACACACATACACTGACACACACACTGACACGCACACACTGACACAAACATTTGACACACATACTGACACACACACACTGACACACACACACTGACACGCGCACTGACACACACACTGACACACACACCCTGACACACACACTGACACGCACAGACTGACACACACTGCCACACGCACAGGCAGACACACACTGACACACACACAGTGACACACACACTGGCACACACACTGACACACACACTGACTGACACACACAAGCACTGTCTGACACACACACTGACAAACACACTGACAAACACACT
Organism: Scyliorhinus torazame; assembly: GCF_047496885.1. NCBI lineage: Eukaryota > Metazoa > Chordata > Chondrichthyes > Carcharhiniformes > Scyliorhinidae > Scyliorhinus > Scyliorhinus torazame. The sequence continues at coordinate 220,848,110 of NC_092719.1, forward strand.
GAAACACACACTGACAAACACACACTGACACACACACTGACACACACATTTAACACACACACACTAACACAGACACACTGACACACACACTGACACACGCACTGACCCACACATGCACTGACACACACGCACACTGACACAGACACCGACACACACACTGACACACAAGCTGACACACACACTGACTCGTACACACTGACTCACACACACTGACACACACACACTGACACACACACTGACACACGCACTCACTGACACACACGCACTGTGTATCACACACTAACACACACACACTGACACATACCCACTGACACACACGCACAGGCATAAACACAGACACACACTGACACGCGCACTGACACACACACACTCTGAATCATACCGACTAATACACACATACTGGCACACACACACTGACACACTCACTGACACACACTGACACACAAAACTGACACACACACTGACACACGCACTCACTGACACACACACACTGTGTATCACACACTAACACACACACACTGAAGCATACCCACTGACACACATGCACAGGCATACACACAGATACACACTGACACACGCACACTGACACACACAACTGACACACACACTGACACAAACACTCACTGACACACACACACTCTAAATCACACACAAACACACACACACTGACACACACTGACACACACACACACTTACACACACAACTGACACAAACACTGACACACACACTGACACAAACACTCACTGACACACACACACTCTGAATCACACCGACTAGCACGCACATACTGGCACACACACTGACACATGCACAGGCACACACACACTGACATACACACAGACACACACACACAGTTACACAAAACTGACACACACACTGACACACACACACTGACACACACACATTAAAACACACACACTGACAAAAACACTGACACGCGCACTGATACTCACACACACTCTGAATCATACCGACTAACACACACATACTGGCACACACACTGACACATGCACCGGCACGCACACACTGACATACACACTGATACACACACTGACACACACAAACTGACACACACACACTGACAAAAACACTGACACGCGCACTGACACACACTCACTGACACACAAACACTGACACGCACACTGACAAGCAGACTGACACACACACACTGGCACACACACTGGCACATGCACAGGCAGACACACACAGACACACACACTAACACACACACTGCCACACACACTGCCACACACACTCACTGACACACACACACACACACTCTGACACACACACTGACAAACACACTGAAACACACACTGACACACACTCTGACACACATACTGACACACATATACCGACAAACACACACTTACACACAGACTGACACGCACAATGAACACACACACACTAACACAGGCACAGTGACACACAGACAGACACTCACACACTGACAAACACACACTGACTCACACACACTGACACACACACACTGACAAAAACACTGACACGCGCACTGACACACACACACTGACACACACACACTGACACGCACACTGACAAGCAGACTGACACACACACTGGCATACACACTGGCACACGCACAGGCAGACACACACTGACACACACACTGCCACACACACTCACTGACACACACACACACACTCTGACACACACACTGACACACACACACTGACAAACACACTGAAACACACACTGACACACACACTCTGACACACATACTGACACACATATACCGACAAACACACACTTACACACACACTGACACGCACAATGAACACACACACACTAACACAGGCACAGTGACACAAACACAGACACTCACACACTGACACACACACACTGACTCACACACACTGACACACACACACTGACACACACACTGCCACACACACTCACTGACACACACACACTCTGACACACACACTGACACACACACACTAACAAACACACAGAAACACACACTGACACACACACTCTGACACACATACTGACACACATATACCGACAAACACACACTTACACACACACTGACACGCACAATGAACACACACACACTAACACAGGCACAGTGACACACACACAGACACTCACACACTGACACACGCACTGACACACACACATTGACACACACAACTGACACACACACTGACCCACACACTCACTGACACACACACGCACTGTCTGACACACACACTGACAAACACACTGACAAACACACTGAAACACACACTGACAAACACACACTGACACACACAATTAACACACACACACACACACTCTGACACACACACTGACACATACACACTGACAAACACACTGAAACACACACTGACACACACACTCTGACACACATACTGACACACACATACCGACAAACACTCACTTACTCACACACTGACACGCACAATGAACACACACACACTAACACAGGCACAGTGACACACACACAGACACTCACACACTGACACACACACACTGACTCACACACACTGACACACACACACTGACACACACACTGCCACACACACTCACTGACACACACACACTCTGACACACACACTGACACACACACACTGACAAACACACTGAAACACACACTGACACACACACTCTGACACACATACTGACACACATATACCGACAAACACACACTTACACACACACTGACACGCACAATGAACACACACACACTAACACAGGCACAGTGACACACACACAGACACTCACACACTGACACACGCACTGACACACACACATTGACACACACAACTGACACACACACTGACCCACACACTCACTGGCACACACACGCACTGTCTGACACACACACTGACAAACACACTGACAAACACACTGAAACACACACTGACAAACACACACTGACACACACAATTAACACACACACATTAACACAGACACACTGACACACACACTGACACACACGCACTGACCCACACATGCACTGACACACACGCACACTGCGCAGGCACCGACACACACACTGACACACAAACTGACACACTCACTGACAGGTACACACTGACTCACACACACTGACACACACACACTGACACACACACTGACACACGCACTCACTGACACACACACACTGTGACTCACACACTAACACACACGCACTGACACATACCCACTGACACACACGCACAGGCATACACACTGACACACGCACACTGACACACACACTGACACACACACTGACACACACACTCACTGACACACACACACACTGAATCACACACTAACACGCACACACTGACACACACACACTGACACACAACTGACACACACACTGACACACACACTGACACAAACACTCACTGACACACACACACTCTGAATCACACCGACTAGCACACACATTCTGGCACACACACTGACACATGCACAGGCACACACACACTGACATACACACAGACACACACACACACACTGTCACACAAAACTGACACACACACTGACACACACATTGACACCCACAATTAACACACACACACTAACACAGACAGACTGACACTCACGCACTTACCCACACATGCACTGACACACACGCACACTGACGCAGACACCGACACACACAACTGACACACACACTGACACACACACTGACACAAACACTCACTGAAACACACACACACTCTGCATCACACCGACTAGCACACACATACTGTCACACACACTGACACATGCACAGGCACACACACACTGACATACACACAGACACACACACACACTGTCACGCAAAACTGACACACACACTGACACACACACACTAACACACACACACTGACAAAAACACTGACACGCGCACTGACACACACACACACTCTGAATCATACCGACTAACACACACATACTGGCACACACACTGACACATGCACTGGCACACACACACTGACATACACACTGACACACACTGACACACAAAACTGACACACACACTGACACACACAAACTGACACACACACACTAACAAAACACTGACACGCGCACTAACACACACACACTGACACACACACACTGATACGCACACTGACACGCACAGACTGACACACACACACTGGCACACGCACAGGCAGGCACACACTGACACACACACTGACACACACACTGCCACACACACTGCCAAACACACTCACTGACACACACACACACACACACTCTGACACACACACTGACAAACACACTGAAACACACACTGACACACACTCTGACACACATACTGGCACACATATACCGACAAACACACACTTACACACACACTGACACGCACAATGAACACACACACACTAACACAGGCACAGTGACACACACACAGACACTCACACATTGACACACACACACTGACTCACACACACTGACACACACACACTGACAAAAACACTGACACGCGCACTGACACATACACACTGACACACACACACTGACACGCACACTGACAAGCAGACTGACACACACACTGGCATACACACTGGCACACGCACAGGCAGACACACACTGACACACACACTGCCACACACACTCACTGACACACACACACACACACTGACACACACACTGACGCACACACACTGACAAACACACTGAAACACACACTGACTCACACACTCTGACACACATACTGACACACATATACCGACAAACACACACTTACACACACACTGACACGCACAATGAACACACACACACTAACACAGGCACAGTGACACACAGACAGACACTCACACACTGACACACAAACACTGACTCACACACACTGACACACACACACTGACACACACACTGCCACACACACTCACTGACACACACACACTCTGACACACACACTGACACACACACACTGACAAACACACTGAAACACACACTGACACACACACTCTGACACACATACTGACACACATATACCGACAAACACACACTTACACACACACTGACACGCACAATGAACACACACACACTAACACAGGCACAGTGACACACACACAGACACTCACACACTGACACACACTCACTGACACACACAACTGTCACACACACTGACACACACACTGACACACACACTCACTGACACACACATGGACTGTCTGACACACACACTGACAAACACACTGAAATACACACTGACAAACACACACTGACACACACACTGACACACACAATTAACACACACACACTAACACAGGCACACTGACACACACACTGACACACACGCACTGACCCACACACGCACACTGACTCAGACACCGACACACACACTGACACACAAACTGACACACTCACTGACAGGTACACACTGGCTCACACACACTGACACACACACACTGACACACACACTGACACACACGCACTGACCCACACACGCACACTGACGCAGACACCGACACACACACTGACACACAAACTGACACACTCACTGACAGGTACACACTGGCTCACACACACTGACACACACACACACTGACACACACACTGACACACACACACACTGATACACACACTGACACACACTGAAACATACACACTGACACACACTGACAGACACAACTGACAGACACACTGAAATACACACTGACAAACACACACTGACACACACACTGACACACACAATTAACACACACACACTAACACAGACACACTGACACACACACTGACACACACGCACTGACCCACACACGCACACTGACGCAGACACCGAAACACACACTGACACACAAACTGACACACTCACTGACAGGTACACACTGGCTCACACACACTGACACACACACACTGACACACACACTGACACACACGCACTGACCCACACACGCACACTGACGCAGACACCGACACACACACTGACACACAGACTGACACACTCACTGACAGGTACACACTGGCTCACACACACTGACACACACACACTGACACACACACTGACACACACACACTGATACACACACTGACACACACTGAAACATACGCACTGACACACACTGACAGACACACTGACACACACACAGACTGACACACACACAGACCCACACACACTGACACACACACACTGACACACACTCACTGACACATGCACACTAACACACACATACTGACACACACATGACACACATACACTGACACTCACGCACACTGACGCAGACACCGACACACACACTGACACACAAACTGACACACACACACAGACACATACACACTGACACACACACACTGACACACACAATTAACACACACACTAACACAGACACACACACTGACACACTCACTGACAGGTACACACTGACTCACACACACTGACACACACACACTGACACACACACTGACACACGCAGTCACTGACACACACACACTGACACATGCATACTGACATACACACACACTTACACATCCACTGACACACACACATTGACACACACACTGACACGCACAATAACCCACACAGACAGACACACACACTGACACACACACTCAATGACACACACACTCTCTGACACACACACTGGCACCCACACACTGAAAAACACTCTGAAACACACTGACACACACACACACTGATACACACACTGACACACACTGAAACATACACACTGACACACACTGACAGACACAACTGACAGACACACTGACACACACACAGACTGACACACATACAGACCCACACACACTGACACACACACACTGACACACACTCACTGACACATGCACACTAACACACACATACTGACACACACTTGACACACATACACTGACACTCACGCACACTGACGCAGACACCGACACACACACTGACACACAAACTGACACACACACACAGACACATACACACTGACACACACACACTGACACACACAATTAACACACACACTAACACAGACACACTGACACACACACTGACACACTCACTGACAGGTACACACTGACTCACACACACTGACACACACACACTGACACACGCAGTCACTGACACACACACACTGACACATGCATACTGACATACACACACACTTACACATCCACTGACACACACACATTGACACACACACTGACACGCACAATAACCCACACAGACAGACACACACACTGACACACACACTCAATGACACACACACTCTCTGACACACACACTGGCACCCACACACTGAAAAACACTCTGAAACACACTGACACACACACACACTGATACACACACTGACACACACTGAAACATACACACTGACACACATTGACAGACACAACTGACAGACACACTGACACACACACAGACTGACACACATACAGACCCACACACACTGACACACACACACTGACACACACTCACTGACACATGCACACTAACACACACATACTGACACACACATGACACACATACACTGACACTCACGCACACTGACGCAGACACCGACACACACACTGACACACAAACTGACACACACACACAGACACATACACACTGACACACACACACTGACACACTCTGACACACAAAACTGACACACACACTTACACACACAAACTGACACATGCATAGTGACACACACTGACACCCACCCACTGACAAACCACTGACCCACACAGACTGACACACACACACTGACACAAACACTCACTGAAACACACACTCACTGACACACACACACACACACTCTGACACACACACTGGCACCCATGCAATGACAAACAAACTGAAACACACTGACACACACACACTGAAACACACACTGACACACACACACTGAAACACACACACTGACACACACAACTGACTGGCACACTGACACACACGCACTGACACACACACAGTCTGATGAACATACACTCTGACACACACACAGACAAACACATGCTGCCAGACATACTGACACACACACACACTCTGACACACAGACTGAAAAACACACACTAAATCTCCCACACTGACACTCATTCACTCACTGACACGCACACACTGGCACACACGCACAGACACACACACACTGACACACACACTGACACGCACACACTGACACAAACATTTGACATACACACTGACACGCACACTCTGACAAACACACTGACACGCGCACTGACACACACACTGACACACACACCCTGACACGCACACTGACACGCACAGACTGACACACACTGCCACACGCACAGGCAGACACACACACTGACACACACACAGTGACACACACACTGGCACACACACTGACACACACACGCACTGACACACACAAGCACTGTCTGACACACACACTGACAAACACACTGACAAACACACTGAAACACACACTGACAAACACACACTGACACACACACTGAAACACTCAATTAACACACACACACTAACACAGGCACACTGACACAAACACTGACACACAGGCACTGACCCACACATGCATGACACACACGCACACTGACGCAGACACTGACACACACACTGACACACAAACTGACACACACACTGACACGTACACACTGACTCACACACACTGACACACACACACTGACACACACACTGACACACAAACTGACACACACACTGACACGTACACACTGACTCACACACACTGACACACACACACTGACACACACACTGACACACGCACTCACTGACACACACACACTGTGTCTCACACACTAACACACACGCACTGACACATACCCACTGACACACACGCACAGGCATACACACAGACACACACTGACACACGCACACTGACACACACAACTGTCACACACACTGACACACACACTGACACAAACACTCACTGACACACACACACTCTGACTCACACACAAACACACACACACTGACACACACATACACTTACACAAACAACTGACACACACACTGACACAAACACTGACACAAACACTCACTGACACACACACACTCTGACTCACACACAAACACACACACACTGACACACACACACAATTACACACACAACTGACACACATACTGGCACACACACTGACACATGCACAGGCACACACACACTGACATACACACAGACACACACACACACTGTCACACAAAACTGACACACACACTGACACGCACACACTGACACACACACACTAACACAGACACACTGAAAAAAACACTGACACGCGCACTGACACACACACACTCTGAATCATACCAACGAACAAACTCATACTGGCACACACACTGACACATGCACCGGCACACACACACTGACATACACACTGACACACACTGACACACAAAACTGACACACACAAACTGACACACACACTCTGACAAAAACACTGACACGCGCACTGACACACACACACACTGACACACACACACTGACACGCACACTGACAAGCAGACTGACACACACACTGGCATACACACTGGCACACGCAAAGGCAGACACACATTGACACACACACTGACACACACACTGCCACACACACTGCCACACACACTCACTGACACACACACACACACTCTGACACACACACTGACACACACACACTGACAAACACACTGAAACACACACTGACACACACACTCTGACACACATACTGACACACATATACCGACAAACACACACTTACACACACACTGACACGCACAATGAACACACACACACTAACACAGGCACAGTGACACACACACAGACACTCACACACTGACACACACACCCTGACTCACACACACTGACACAAACACTCACTGACACACACAACTGACACACACACTAACACAGACACACTGACACACACACTGACACACTCACTGACAGGTACACACTGACTCACACACACTGACACACACACACTGACACACACACTGACACACGCAGTCACTGACACACACACACTGACACATGCATACTGACATACACACACACTTACACATCCACTGACACACACACATTGACACACACACTGACACGCACAATAACCCACACAGACAGACACACACACTGACACACACACTCAATGACACACACACTCTCTGACACACACACTGGCACCCACACACTGAAAAACACTCTGAAACACACTGACACACACACACACTGATACACACACTGACACACACTGAAACATACACACTGACACACACTGACAGACACAACTGACAGACACACTGACACACACACAGACTGACACACATACAGACCCACACACACTGACACACACACACTGACACACACTCACTGACACATGCACACTAACACACACATACTGACACACACATGACACACATTCACTGACACTCACGCACACTGACGCAGACACCGACACACACACTGACACACAAACTGACACACACACACAGACACATACACACTGACACACACACACTGACACACACAATTAACACACACACTAACACAGACACACTGACACACACACTGACACACTCACTGACAGGTACACACTGACTCACACACACTGACACACACACACTGACACACACACTGACACACGCAGTCACTGACACACACACACTGACACATGCATACTGACATACACACACACTTACACATCCACTGACACACACACATTGACACACACACTGACACGCACAATAACCCACACAGACAGACACACACACTGACACACACACTCAATGACACACACACTCTCTGACACACACACTGGCACCCACACACTGAAAAACACTCTGAAACACACTGACACACACACACACTGATACACACACTGACACACACTGAAACATACACACTGACACACATTGACAGACACAACTGACAGACACACTGACACACACACAGACTGACACACATACAGACCCACACACACTGACACACACACACTGACACACACTCACTGACACATGCACACTAACACACACATACTGACACACACATGACACACATACACTGACACTCACGCACACTGACGCAGACACCGACACACACACTGACACACAAACTGACACACACACACAGACACATACACACTGACACACACACACTGACACTCTCTGACACACAAAACTGACACACACACTTACACACACAAACTGACACATGCATAGTGACACACACTGACACCCACCCACTGACAAACCACTGACCCACACAGACTGACACACACACACTGACACAAACACTCACTGAAACACACACTCACTGACACACACACACACACTCTGACACACACACTGGCACCCATGCAATGACAAACAAACTGAAACACACTGACACACACACACTGAAACACACACTGACACACACACACTGAAACACACACACTGACACACACAACTGACTGGCACACTGACACACACGCACTGACACACACACAGTCTGATGAACATACACTCTGACACACACACAGACAAACACATGCTGCCAGACATACTGACACACACACACACTCTGACACACAGACTGAAAAACACTAACTAACACTCCCACACTGACACTCATTCACTCACTGACACGCACACACTGGCACACACGCACAGACACACACACACTGACACACACACTGACACGCACACACTGACACAAACATTTGACATACACACTGACACGCACACTCTGACAAACACACTGACACGCGCACTGACACACACACTGACACACACACCCTGACACGCACACTGACACGCACAGACTGACACACACTGCCACACGCACAGGCAGACACACACACTGACACACACACAGTGACACACACACTGGCACACACACTGACACACACACTCACTGACACACACAAGCACTGTCTGACACACACACTGACAAACACACTGACAAACACACTGAAACACACACTGACAAACACACACTGACACACACACTGAAACACTCAATTAACACACACACACTAACACAGGCACACTGACACACACACTGACACACAGGCACTGACCCACACATGCATGACACACACGCACACTGACGCAGACACTGACACACACACTGACACACAAACTGACACACACACTGACACGTACACACTGACTCACACACACTGACACACACACACTGACACACACACTGACACACAAACTGACACACACACTGACACGTACACATGGACTCACACACACTGACACACACACACTGACACACACACTGACACACGCACTCACTGACACACACACACTGTGTCTCACACACTAACACACACGCACTGACACATACCCACTGACACACACGCACAGGCATACACACAGACACACACTGACACACGCACACTGACACAAACAACTGACACACACACTGACACACACACTGACACAAACACTCACTGACACACACACACTCTGACTCACACACAAACACACACACTGACACACACACACACTTACACAAACAACTGACACACACACTGACATACACACTGACACAAACACTCACTGACACACACACACTCTGACTCACACACAGACACACACACACTGTCACACAAAACTGACACACACACTGACACACACACACTGACACACACACACTAACACAGACACACTGAAAAAAACACTGACACGCGCACTGACACACACACACTCTGAATCATACCAACGAACAAACTCATACTGGCACACACACTGACACATGCACCGGCACACACACACTGACATACACACTGACACACACTGACGCACAAAACTGACACACACAAACTGACACACACACTCTGACAAAAACACTGACACGCGCACTGACACACACACACACTGACACACACACACAGACACGCACACTGACAAGCAGACTGACACACACACTGGCATACACACTGGCACACGCAAAGGCAGACACACATTGACACACACACTGACACACACACTGCCACACACACTGCCACACACACTCACTGACACACACACACACACTCTGACACACACACTGACACACACACACTGACTAACACACTGAAACACACACTGACACACACACTCTGACACACATACTGACACACATATACCGACAAACACACACTTACACACACACTGACACGCACAATGAACACACACACACTAACACAGGCACAGTGACACACACACAGACACTCACACACTGACACACACACCCTGACTCACACACACTGACACACACACACTGACACACACACTGACACAAACACTCACTGACACACACATACTCTGAATCACACACTAACACACACACACTGACACACGCACTGACACACACACATTGACACACACAACTGACACACACACTGACACACGCACTGACACACACACTCACTGACACACACACGCACTGTCTGAAACACACACTGACAAACACACTGACAAACACACTGAAACACACACTGACAAACACACACTGACAAACACACACTGACACACACACTGACACAAACACTCACTGACACACACAACTGACACACACACTGACACAAACACTCACTGACACACACACACTCTGAATCACGCCGACTAGCACACCCATTCTGGCACACACACTGACACATGCACAGGCACACACACACTGAAATACACACAGACACACACACACACTGTCACACAAAACTGACACACACACTGACACACACACACTGACAAAAACACTGACACGCGCACTGAAACACACACACACTCTGAATCATACCGACTAACACACACATACTGGCACACACACTGACACATGCACGGGCACACACACACTGACATACACACTGACACACACTGACACACAAAACTGACACACACACTGACACACACAAACTGACACACACACACTAACAATACACTGACACACGCACTGACACACACACACTGACACACACACACTGACACGCACACTGACTCGCACAGACTGACACACACACAGTGGCACACACACTGGCACACACACAGGCAGACACACACTGACACACACACTGATACATACACTACCACACACACTGCCAAACACACTCACTGACACACACACACACACTCTGACACACACACTGACACACACACACTGACACACACACTGACACATACAATCTGACACACACACACTGACAAAAACACTGACACGCGAACTGACACACACACACTGACACACACACACTGACACGCACACTGACACGCACAGACTGACACACACACACTGGCACACACACTGGCTCACGCACAGGCAGACACACACTGACACACACACTGGCACACACACTGCCACACACACTGCCAAACACACTCACTGACACACACACACTCTGACACACACACTGACACACACACACTGACAAACACACTGAAACACACACCGACACACACACTGACACTAACACTGACCCACACGGACTGACACACACACACTGACACACACACTCACTGACACACTCACTGACAAACACACACAGACTCTGACACACACACTGACACACACACACTGACAAACACACTGAAACACACACTGACACACACACTCTGACACACATACTGACACACACATACCGACAAACACACACTTACACACACACTGACACGCACAATGAACACACACACACTAACACAGGCACAGTGACACACACACAGACACTCACACACTGACACACACACACTGACTCACACACACTGACACACATACACTGACACACACACTGACACAAACACTCACGGACACACATATACTCTGAATCACACACTAACACACACACACTGACACACACAACTGACACACACACTGATACAATTATTCACTGACACACACACGTGCTGAATCACACCGACTAACACAGGCACTTAACACACTTACACACACACTGACACACACCATGAACACACACACACTAACACAGACACACTGACACACACACTGACACACACACACACTGAAAAACACTGACACACACACACTGACACACACAGACTGGCACACAAAACTGACATACACACTGACACACACACACTGACCCATGCATACTGACACACACTGGCACCCACACACTGACAAAAACACTGACACGCGCACTGACACACACACACACTCTGAATCATACAGACTAACACACACATACTGGCACACACACTGACACATGCACCGGCACACACACACTGACATACACACTGACACACACTGACACACAAAACGGACACACACACTGACACACAAAACGGACACACACACTGACACACACACTGACATACACAAACTGACACACACACACTGACAAAAACACTGACACGCGCACTGACACACACACACTGATACACACACTGACACACACACTGACACAAACACTCACTGACACACACACACTCTGAATCACACCGACTAGCACACACATACTGGCACACACACTGACACATGCACAGGCACACACACACTGACATACACAGACACACACACACACTGTCACACAAAACTGACACATATACTGACACACACACACTAACACACACACACTGACAAAAACATTGACACGTGCACTGACACACACACACTGACACACACACTGACAAAAACACTGACACGCGCACTGACACACACACACACTCTGAATCATACCGACTAATACACACATACTGGCACACACACACTGACACATGCACCGGCACACACACACTGACATACTCACTGACACACACTGACACACAAAACTGACACACACATTGACACACGCACACTGACAAAAACATTGACACGCTCACTGACACACACACACTGACACACACACACTGACACGCACACTGACAAGCACAGACTGACACACACACACTGGCACACACACTGGCACACGCACAGGCAGGCACACACTGACGCACACACTGACACACACACTGGCACACACACTCACTGACACACACACACACACACTCTGACACACACACTGACACATACACACTGACAAACACACTGAAACACACACTGACACACACACTCTGACACATATACTGACACACACATACCGACACACACTCACTTACTCACACACTGACACGCACAATGAACACGCACACACTAACACAGGCACAGTGACACACACACAGACACTCACACACTGACACACACACACTGGCTGACACACACTGACAGACACACACACTGACACACACTGACACAAACACTCACTGACACACATACACTCTGAATCACACACTAACACACACACACTGACACACACTGACACACACACACAGTGACACACACAACTGACACACACACTGACACACACACACTGACAAACACACTGAAACACACACTGACACACACACTCTGACACACATACTGACACACACATACCGACAAACACACACTTACACACACACTGACACGCACAATGAACACACACACACTAACACAGGCACAGTGACACACACACAGACACTCACACACTGACACACACACACTGACTCACACACACTGACACACACACACTGACACACACACTGACACAAAAACTCACGGACACACATATACTCTGAATCACAGACTAACACACACACACTGACACACACACTGACACACACACACTGACACACACAACTGACACACACACTGATACAATCATTCACTGACACACACACGTGCTGAATCACACCGACTAACACAGGCACTTAACACACTTACACACACACTGACACACACCATTAACACACACACACTAACACAGACACACTGACACACACACTGACACACACAAACACTGAAAAACACTGACACACACACACTGACACACACACACTGGCACCCACACACTGACAAACACACTGAAACACACTGACACACACACACTGATACACACACTGACACACACACACTGAAACATACACACTGACACACACAACTGACAGACATACTGACAGACATACTGACACACACACACTGACACATGCACACTAACACACACGTACTGACACACACATTGTCACACACACTGACACAGACTCACTGACACACACAATTGACACACACACTGACAAAAACACACTGACACACACACACACTGACACACACACTGGCACGCACACTGACAAACACACACTGACACACACACTGACACGCACAGACTGGCAGAAAAACTGGCACATGCACAGGCTGACACACACTGACACACACACTGGCACACACATACTGACACACACATTGACACACACAATTAACACACACAATTGACACACACACTGGCACACACAAACTGACACACCCACACTGACACGCACACTGACAAGCACAGACTGACACACGCACAGGCAGACACACACTGACACACACACTGACACACACACTGCCACACACACTGCCACACACACTCACTGACACACACACACACACTCTGACACACACACAGTGACAAACACACTGAAACACACACTGAAACACACACTCTGACACACATACTGACACACACATACCGACAAACACACACTCACACAAGCACTGACACGCACAATGAACACACACACACAAACACAGGCACAGTGACACACACACAGACACTCACATACTGACACACACACACTGACTCACACACACTGACACACACACACTGACACACACACTGACACAAACACTCACTGACACACACATACTCTGAATCACACACTAACACACACACACTGACACACACACAGTAACACACACACTGACACACATACTGACACACACACTCACTGGTACACACATGCACTGTCTGACACACACACTGACAAACACACTGACAAACACACTGAAACACACACTGACAAACACACACCGACACACACAATTAACACACACACACTAACACAGACACACTGACACACACACTGACACAGAAGGACCCACCCACACATGCACTGACACAAACGCACAATGATGCAGACACCGACACACACACTGACACACAAACTTACACACACACTGACACGTACACACTGACTCACACACACTGACACACACACAATGACACACACACTGACACACGCACTCACTGACACACACACACTGTGTATCACACACTAACACACACACACTGACACATACCCACTGACACACACGCACAGGCATAAACACAGACACACACTGACACGCGCACTGACACACACACACTCTGAATCATACCGACTAATACACACATACTGGCACACACACACTGACACACTCACTGACACACACTGACACACAAAACTGACACACACACTGACACACACACTGACACACACAAACTGACACACACACAGACAAAAACATTGACACGCTCACTGACACACACACACTGACACACACACATTGACACGCACACTGACAAGCACAGACTGACACACACACACTGGCACACACACTGGCACACGCACAGGCAGGCACACACTGACACACACACTGACACACACACTGCCACACACACTCACTGACACACACACACACACACACTCTGACACACACACTGACACACACACACTGACAAACACACTGAAACACACACTGACACACACACTCTGACACACATACTGACACACACATACCGACAAACACTCACTTACTCACACACTGACACGCACAATGAACACACACACACTAACACAGGCACAGTGACACACACACAGACACTATCACACTGACACACACACACTGACTGACACACACTGACAGACACACACTGACACAAACACTCACTGACACACACATACTCTGAATCACACACTAACACATACACACTGACACACACGCTGACACACACACACACTGACACACACAACTGACACACACACTGACACACACACGCACTATTTGACACACACACTGACACACTGACCCGCACAAACACTGAAAAACACTGACACACACACACTGACACACACACACTGACACACACTCACTGACACATGCACACTAACACACACATACTGACACACACATTGACACACACACTGACACAGACTCACTGACACACACAATTGACACACACACTGACAAAAGCACACTGACACACACACACTGGCACACACACACTGACACACACACTGGCACGCACACTGACAAACACACACTGACACACACACACACTGACTCACACACTGACACGCACAGACTGGCAGAAACACTGGCACACGCACAGGCTGACACACACTGACACACACACTGGCACACACACACTGACACACACATTGACACACACAATTAACACACACAATTGATACACACACTGACACACACAAACTGACACACACACTGACACGCACACTGACAAGCACAGACTGACACACGCACAGGCAGACACACACTGACACACACACTGACACACACACTGCCACACACACTGCCACACACACTCACTGACACACACACACACTCTGACACACACACATTGACAAACACACTGAAACACACACTGACACACACATTCTGACACACATACTGACACACACATACCGACAAACACACTCTCACACACACACTGACACGCAGAATGAACACACACACACTAACACAGGCACAGTGACACACACACGGCACTCACATACTGACACACACACACTGACTCACACACACTGACACACACACACTGACACACACACTGACACAAACACTCACTGACACACACATACTCTGAATCACACACTAACACACACACACTGACACACACACACAGTGACACACACACTGACACACATACTGACACACACACTCACTGGCACACACATGCACTGTCTGACACACACACTGACAAACACACTGACAAACACACTGAAACACACACTGACAAACACACACCGACACACACAATTAACACACACACACTAACACAGACACACTGACAGACACACTGACACACACGGACCGACCCACACATGCACTGACACAAACGCACAATGATGTAGACACCGACACACACACTGACACACAAACTTACACACACACTGACACATACACACTGACTCACACACACTGACACACACACACTGACACACACACTGACACACGCACTCACTGACACACACACATTGTGTCTCACACACTAACACACACACACTGACACATTCGCACTGACATACACAATTGACACACACACTGACACACACACTGACACAAACACTCACTGACGCACATACACTCTGAATCACACACTAACACACACACACTGACACACACACACATTGACACACACAACTGACACACACACTGACACACACTGACACAAACACTCACTGACACACACACACTCTGAATCACACCGACTAGCACACACATACTGGCACACACACTGACACATGCACAGGCACACACACACTGACATACACAGGCACACACACACACTGTCACACAAAACTGACACATACACTGACACACACACACTAACACACACACACTGACAAAAACATTGACACGTGCACTGACACACACACACTGACACACACACTGACAAAAACACTGACACGCGCACTGACACACACACACACTCTGAATCATACCGACTAATACACACATACTGGCACACACACACTGATACATGCACCGGCACACACACACTGACATACTCACTGACACACACTGACACACAAAATTGACACACACATTGACTCACACACTGACACGCACAATGAACATGCACACACTAACACAGGCACAGTGACACACACACAGACACTCACACACTGACACACACACACTGGCTGACACACACTGACAGACACACACACTGACACACACTGACACAAACACTCACTGACACACATACACTCTGAATCACACACTAACACACACACACTGACACACACGCTGACACACACACACACTGACGCACACAACTGACACACACACTGACACACACACTCACTGACACACACACACACTGTTTGACACACACACTAACAAACACACTGAAACACACATTGACACACACAATTAACACACACACGCTGACACACACACACTGACACACAAAACTGACCAACACACTGACACACACACACTGACCCATGCATACTGACACACACTGACACACACACACAGACAAACCCACTGACACACACACACTGACACTCACACTGACCCACACAGACTGACACACACACACTGACACACACACTCACTGACACACTCACTCACTGACACATACACACACTATGACACACACTCTGGCACCCACACACTGACAAACACACTGAAACACACACTGACACACACACTCTGACACACTTACTGACACACACATACCGACAAACACACATTTACACACACAATGACACGCACAATGAACACACACACACTAACACAGGCACAGTGATACAAACGCAGACACTCACACACTGACACACACACACACTGACTCACACACACTAACACACACACACTGACACACACACTGACACAAACACTCACTGGCACACACATACTCGGAATCACACACTAACACGCACACACTGACACACACACTGACACACACACACACGGACACACACACACTGACAAACACACTCACTGAAACACACACTCAACGACACACACTGACACAAACACTCACTGACACACATACACTCTGAATCACACACTAACACACACACACTGACACACACACACAGTGACACACACAACTGACACACACACTGACACACACACACTGACAAACACACTGAAACACACACTGACACACACACTCTGACACACATACTGACACACACATACCGACAAACACACACTTACACACACACTGACACGCACAATGAACACACACACACTAACACAGGCACAGTGACACACACACAGACACTCACACACTTTCACACACACACTGACTCACACACACTGACACACACACACTGACACACACACTGACACAAAAACTCACGGACACACATATACTCTGAATCACAGACTAACACACACACACTGACACACACACTGACACACACACACTGACACACACAACTGACACACACACTGATACAATCATTCACTGACACACACACGTGCTGAATCACACCGACTAACACAGGCACTTAACACACTTACACACACACTGACACACACCATTAACACACACACACTAACACAGACACACTGACACACACACTGACACACACAAACACTGAAAAACACTGACACACACACACTGACACACACACACTGGCACCCACACACTGACAAACACACTGAAACACACTGACACACACACACTGATACACACACTGACACACACACACTGAAACATACACACTGACACACACAACTGACAGACATACTGACACACACACACTGACACACACTCACTGACACATGCACACTAACACACACGTACTGACACACACATTGACACACACACTGACACAGACTCACTGACACACACAATTGACACACACACTGACAAAAACACACTGACACACACACACACTGACACACACACTGGCACGCACACTGACAAACACACACTGAAACACACACACACTGACACACACACTGACACGCACAGACTGGCAGAAACACTGGCACATGCACAGGCTGACACACACTGACACACACACTGGCACACACATACTGACACACACATTGACACACACAATTAACACACACAATTGACACACACACTGGCACACACAAACTGACACACCCACACTGACACGCACACTGACAAGCACAGACTGACACACGCACAGGCAGACACACACTGACACACACACTGACACACACACTGCCACACACACTGCCACACAAACTCACTGACACACACACACACACTCTGACACACACACAGTGACAAACACACTGAAACACACACTGACACACACACTCTGACACACATACTGACACACACATACCGACAAACACACACTCACACAAGCACTGACACGCACAATGAACACACACACACTAACACAGGCACAGTGACACACACACAGACACTCACATACTGACACACACACACTGACTCACACACACTGACACACACACACTGACACACACACTGACACAAACACTCACTGACACACACATACTCTGAATCACACACTAACACATACACACTGACACACACACAGTAACACACACACTGACACACATACTGACACACACACTCACTGGCACACACATGCACTGTCTGACACACACACTGACAAACACACTGACAAACACACTGAAACACACACTGACAAACACACACCGACACACACAATTAACACACACACACTAACACAGACACACTGACACACACACTGACACAGAAGGACCCACCCACACATGCACTGACACAAACGCACAATGATGCAGACACCGACACACACACTGACACACAAACTTACCAACACACTGACACGTACACACTGACTCACACACACTGACACACACACAATGACACACACACTGACACACGCACTCACTGACACACACACACTGTGTATCACACACTAACACACACACACTGACACATACCCACTGACACACACGCACAGGCATAAACACAGACACACACTGACACGCGCACTGACACACACACACTCTGAATCATACCGACTAATACACACATACTGGCACACACACACTGACACACTCACTGACACACACTGACACACAAAACTGACACACACACTGACACACACACTGACACACACAAACTGACACACACACAGACAAAAACATTGACACGCTCACTGACACACACACACTGACACACACACATTGACACGCACACTGACAAGCACAGACTGACACACACACACTGGCACACACACTGGCACACGCACAGGCAGGCACACACTGACACACACACTGACACACACACTGCCACACACACTCACTGACACACACACACACACACACTCTGACACACACACTGACACATACACACTGACAAACACACTGAAACACACACTGACACACACACTCTGACACACATACTGACACACACATACCGACAAACACTCACTTACTCACACACTGACACGCACAATGAACACACACACTAACACAAGCACAGTGACACACACACAGACACTATCACACTGACACACACACACTGACTGACACACACTGACAGACACACACTGACACAAACACTCACTGACACACACATACTCTGAATCACACACTAACACATACACACTGACACACACGCTGACACACACACACACTGACACACACAACTGACACACACACTGACACACACACGCACTATTTGACACACACACTGACACACTGACCCACACAAACACTGAAAAACACTGACACACACACACTGACACACACACACTGACACACACTCACTGACACATGCACACTAACACACACATACTGACACACACATTGACACACACACTGACACAGACTCACTGACACACACAATTGACACACACACTGACAAAAACACACTGACACACACACACTGGCACACACACACTGACACACACACTGGCACGCACACTGACAAACACACACTGACACACACACACACTGACTCACACACTGACACGCACAGACTGGCAGAAACACTGGCACACGCACAGGCTGACACACACTGACACACACACTGGCACACACATACTGACACACACATTGACACACACAATTAACACACACAATTGACACACACACTGACACACACAAACTGACACACACACTGACACACACACACTGACACGCACACTGACAAGCACAGACTGACACACGCACAGGCAGACACACACTGACACACACACTGACACACACACTGCCACACACACTGCCACACACACTCACTGACACACACACACACTCTGACACACACACATTGACAAACACACTGAAACACACACTGACACACACATTCTGACACACATACTGACACACACATACCGACAAACACACTCTCACACACACACTGACACGCAGAATGAACACACACACACTAACACAGGCACAGTGACACACACACGGCACTCACATACTGACACACACACACTGACTCACACACACTGACACACACACACTGACACACACACTGACACAAACACTCACTGACACACACATACTCTGAATCACACACTAACACACACACACTGACACACACACACAGTGACACACACACTGACACACATACTGACACACACACTCACTGGCACACACATGCACTGTCTGACACACACACTGACAAACAGACTGAAACACACACTGACAAACACACACCGACACACACAATTAACACACACACACTAACACAGACACACTGACAGACACACTGACACACACGGACCGACCCACACATGCACTGACACAAACGCACAATGATGTAGACACCGACACACACACTGACACACAAACTTACACACACACTGACACGTACACACTGACTCACACACACTGACACACACACACTGACACACACACTGACACACGCACTCACTGACACACACACATTGTGTCTCACACACTAACACACACACACTGACACATACCCACTGACATACACAATTGACACACACACTGACACACACACTGACACAAACACTCACTGACGCACATACACTCTGAATCACACACAAACACACACACACTGACACACACTGACACACACACACATTGACACACACAACTGACACACACACTGACACACACACTGACACACACACTGACACAAACACTCACTGACACACACACACTCTGAATCACACCGACTAGCACACACATACTGGCACACACACTGACACATGCACAGGCACACACACACTGACATACACAGGCACACACACACACTGTCACACAAAACTGACACATACACTGACACACACACACTAACACACACACACTGACAAAAACACTGACATGCGCACTGACACACACACATACTCTGAATCATACCGACTAATACACACATACTGGCACACACACACTGACACATGCACCGGCACACACACACTGACATACTCACTGACACACACTGACACACAAAACTGACACACACATTGACACGCACACTGACACACACAAACTGACACACACACACTGACAAAAACATTGACACGCTCACTGACACACACACACTGACACACTGACACGCACACTGACAAGCACAGACTGAAGACACACACTGGCACACACACTGGCACACGCACAGGCAGGCACACACTGACACACACACTGACACACACACTGGCACACACACTCACTGACACACACACACACACACTCTGACACACACACTGACACATACACACTGACAAACACACTGAAACACACACTGACACACACACTCTGACACACATACTGACACACACATACCGACAAACACTCACTTACTCACACACTGACACGCACAATGAACACGCACACACTAACACAGGCACAGTGACACACACACAGACACTCACACACTGACACGCACACACTGGCTGACACACACTGACAGACACACACACTGACACACACTGACACAAACACTCACTGACACACATACACTCTGAATCACACACTAACACACACACACTGACACACACTGACACACACACAGTGACACACACAACTGACACACACACTGACACACACACTGACACAAACACTCACTGACACACACACACTCTGAATCACACCGACTAGCACACACATACTGGCACACACACTGACACATGCACAGGCACACACACACTGACATACACAGACACACACACACACTGTCACACAAAACTGACACATACACTGACACACACACACTAACACACACACACTGACAAAAACATTGACACGTGCACTGACACACACACACTGACACACACACTGACAAAAACACTGACACGCGCACTGACACACACACACACTCTGAATCATACCGACTAATACACACATACTGGCACACACACACTGACACATGCACCGGCACACACACACTGACATACTCACTGACACACACTGACACACAAGACTGACACACACACTGACACACACACTGACACACACAAACTGACACACACACACTGACAAAAACATTGACACGCTCACTGACACACACACACTGACACACACACACTGACACACACACTGACAAGCACAGACTGACACACACACACTGGCACACACACTGGCACACGCACAGGCAGGCACACACTGACACACACACTGACACACACACTGGCACACACACTCACTGACACACACACTCTGACACACACACTGACACATACACACTGACAAACACACTGAAACACACACTGACACACACACTCTGACACACATACTGACACACACATACCGACAAACACTCACTTACTCACACACTGACATGCACAATGAACACACACATACACTAACACAGGCACAGTGACACACACACAGACACTCACACACTGACACACACACACTGGCTGACACAAACTGACAGACACACACTGACACACACTGACACAAACACCCACTGACACACACATACTCTGAATCACACACTAACACATACACACTGACACACACGCTGACACACACACACACTGACGCACACAACTGACACACACACTGACACACACACTCACTGACACACACACGCACTGTTTGACACACACACTAACAAACACACTGAAACACACATTGACACACACAATTAACACACACACACTGACACACACACACTGACACACAAAACTGACCAACACACTGACACACACACACTGACCCATGCATACTGACACACACTGACACACACACACAGACAAACCCACTGACACACACACACTGACACTCACACTGACCCACACAGACTGACACACACACACTGACACACACACTCACTGACACACTCACTCACTGACACATACACACACTATGACACACACTCTGGCACCCACACACTGACAAACACACTGAAACACACACTGACACACACACTCTGACACACATACTGACACACACATACCGACAAACACACACTTACACACACAATGACACGCACAATGAACACACACACACTAACACAGGCACAGTGATTCAAACGCAGACACTCACACACTGACACACACACACACTGACTCACACACACTAACACACACACACTGACACACACACTGACACAAACACTCACTGGCACACACATACTCGGAATCACACACTAACACGCACACACTGACACACACACTGACACACACACACGGACACACACACACTGACAAACACACTCACTGAAACACACACTCAACGACACACACACACACACACTCTGACACACACACTGGCACCCACACACTGACAAACACACTGAAACACACTGACACACACACACTGACACACACACACTGACACACACACTGACACACACACAGTGACACACACACTGACGCACATACTGACACACACACTCACTGACACACACACGCACTGTCTGACAAACACACTGACAAACACACTGACAAACACCATGAAACACACACTGACAAACAAACACTGACACACACACTGACACACACAATTAACACACACACACTAACACAGACACACACACTGACACACACACACTGACCCGCACATGCACTGACACACACTCACTGACACACGCACACTAACACACACATACTGACACATACATTGACACACACATACTGTCACACACTGACACACACACACTGAAACACACACACTGACACACACAACTGACAGACACACTGACACACACGCACAGACCCACACACTGACACACACATTGATACAATCATTCACTGACACACACGCGCGCTGAATGACACCGACTAACACAGGCACTAAACACACTTACACACACACTGACACACACAATTAACACACACACACTAACACAGACACACTGACACACACACTGACACACACACACTGACACACACACACTGACACAGAAAACTGACATACACACTGACACACACACACTGACCCATGCATACTGACACACACTGACACACACACACAGACAAACCCACTGACACACACACACTGACACTCACACTGACCCACACAGACTGACACACACACACTGACACACACACTCACTGACACACTCACTCACTGACATATACACGCACTATGACACACACTGACAAACACACTGAAACACACACTGACACACACACTCTGACACACATTCTGACACACACATACCGACAACCACACACTTACACACACACTGACACGCACAATGAACACACACACACATAACACAGGCACAGTGATACAAACACAGACACTCACACACTGACACACACTGACTCACACACACTAACACACACACACTGACACACACACTGACACAAACACTCACTGATACACAAATACTCTGAATCACACACTAACACACACGCACTGACACACACAACTGACATGCACACTGACACACACACTGACACAATCACTCACTGACACACACACGCGCTGAATCACACCGACTAACACAGGCACTTAACACACACTGAGACACACAATGAACACACACACACTAACACAGACACACTGACACACACACACTGACCCACACAAACATTGACAAACACTGCACACACATACTGACACACAAAACTGACATACACACTGACACACACACACTGACACACACACACTGACACATACACTCACTGACACACTCACTCACTGACACACACACACACTATGACACACACAAACTGACACACACACACTGACACGCACACTGACAAGCACAGAATGACACACGCACAGGCAGACACACACTGACACACACACTGACACACACACTGCCACACACACTGCCACACACACTCACTGACACACACACACAAACTCTGACACACACACAGTGACAAACACACTGAAACACACACTGACACACACACTATGACACACATACTGACACACACATACCGACAAACACACACTCACTCAAACACTGACATGCACAATGAACACACACACACTAACACCGGCACAGTGACACACACACAGACACTCACATACTGACACACACACACTGACTCACACACACTGACACACACACACACTGACACACACACTGACACAAACACTCACTGACACACACATACTCTGAATCACACACTAACACACACACACTGACACACACACAGTAACACACACACTGACACACATACTGACACACACACTCACTGGCACACACACGCACTGTCTGACACACACACTGACAAACACACTGACAAACACACTGACAAACACACACCGACACACACAATTAACACACACACACTAACACAGACACACTGACACACACCCTGACACACAAGGACCCACCCACACATGCACTGACACAAACGCACAATGATGCAGACACCGACACACACACTGACACACAAACTTACACACACACTGACACGTACACACTGACTCACACACACTGACACACACACACTGACACACACACTGACACACGCACTCACTGACACACACACACTGTGTCTCACACACTAACACACACGCACTGACACATACCCACTGACACACACGCACAGGCATAAACACAGACACACACTGACACGCGCACTGACACACACACACACTCTGAATCATACCGACTAATACACACATACTGGCACACACACACTGACACATGCACCGGCACACACACACTGACATACTCACTGACACACACTGACACACAAAACTGACACACACACTGACACACACACTGACACACACAAACTGACACACACACAGACAAAAACATTGACACGCACACTGACACACACACACTGACACACACACACTGGCACGCACACTGACAAGCACAGACTGACACACACAAACTGGCACACACACTGGCACACGCACAGGCAGACAAACACTGACACACACACTGACACACACTGACACACACACTGCCACACACACTCACTGACACACACACACACACACACTCTGACACACACACTGACACACACACACTGACAAACACACTGAAACACACACTGACACACACACTCTGACACACATACTGACACACACATACCGACAAACACTCACTTACTCACACACTGACACGCACAATGAACACACACACACTAACACAGGCACAGTGACACACACACAGACACTCACACACTGACACACACACACTGACTGACACACACTGACAGACACACACTGACACACACTGACACAAACACTCACTGACACACACATACTCTGAATCACACACTAACACATACACACTGACACACACGCTGACACACACACTCACTGACACATACACGCACTGTTTGACACACACACTGTCAAACACACTGAAACACACACTGACACACACAATTAACACACACACACTAACACAGACACACACACTGACACACTGACCCACACAAACAATGAAAACACTGACACACACACACTGACACACACACACTGACACACACTCACTGACACATGCACACTAACACACACATACTGACACACACATTGACACACACACACTGACACACAATTGACACACACACTGACAAAAACACACTGACACACACACACTGGCACACACACACTGACACACACACTGGCACGCACACTGACAAACACACACTGACACTCACACACACTGACACACACACTGACACGCACAGACTGGCAGAAACACTGGCACACGCACAGGCTGACACACACTGACACACACACTGGCACACACATACTGACACACACAAATAACACACACAGTTGACATACACAATTGACACACACACTGACACACACAAACTGACACACACACTGACACACACACACTGACACGCACACTGACAAGCACAGACTGACACACGCACAGGCAGACACACACTGACACACACACTGCCACACACACTGCCACACACACTCACTGACACACACACACACACTCTGACACACACACATTGACAAACACACTGAAACACACACTGACACACACACTCTGACACACATACTGACACACACATACCGACAAACACACACTCACACACACACTGACACGCACAATGAACACACACACACCAACACAGGCACAGTGACACACACACTGTCACTCACATACTGACACACACACACTGACTCACACACACTGACACACACACACTGACACACACACTGACACAAACACTCACTGACACACACATACTCTGAATCACACACTAACACACACACACTGACACACACACACAGTGACACACACACTGACACACATACTGACACACACACTCACTGGCACACACACGCACTGTCTGACACACACACTGACAAACACACTGACAAACACACTGAAACACACACTGACAAACACACACCGACACACACAATTAACACACACACACTAACACAGACACACTGACAGACACACTGACACACACGGACCGACCCACACATGCACTGACACAAACGCACAATGATGCAGACACCGACACACACACTGACACACAAACTTACACACACACTGACACGTACACACTGACTCACACACACTGACACACACACACTGACACACACACTGACACACGCACTCACTGACACACACACACTGTGTCTCACACACTAACAGACACACACTGACACATAGCCACTGACACACACGCACAGGCATAAACGCAGACACACACTGACACACGCACACTGACACACACAATTGACAAACATACTGACACACACACTGACACACATACACTCTGAATCACACACTAACACACACACACTGACACACACACACAGTGACACACACAACTGACACACACACTGACACACACACTGACATAAACACTCACTGACACACACACACTCTGAATCACACCGACTAGCACACACATACTGGCATACACACTGACACATGCACAGGCACACACACACTGACATACACAGACACACACACACACTGTCACACAAAACTGACACATACACTGACACACACACACTAACACACACACACTGACAAAAACATTGACACGTGCACTGACACACACACACTGACACACGCACACTGACAAAAACACTGACACGCGCACTGACACACACACGCACTCTGAATCATACCGACTAATACACACAATTGACACACACACTGACAAAAATACACTGACACACACACACTGACACACACACACTGACACACACTGGCACGCACACTGACACACACAGACTGGCAGAAACACTGGCACATGCACAGGCAGACACACACTGACACACACACTGGCACACACATACTGACGCACACACTGACACAATAACTCACTGACACACACACGCGCTGAATCACACGAACTAAGACAGGCACTTAACACACTTACACACACACTGAGACACACAATTAACACACACACACTAACACAGACACACTGACACACACACACTGACCCACACAAACATTGACAAACACTGACACACACACACTGACACACAAAACTGTCATAAACAGTGACACACACACACTGACACACACACACTGACACATACACTCACTGACACACTCACTCACTGACACACACACACTATGACACACACACATGCACCCACGCACTGACAAACACACTGAAACACACTGACACGCAAACACTGACACACACACACTGAGACACACACACGGACACATCACACACTGACACATGCATACTGACACACACTGACACACACACATACTGACACATCCACTGACACACACACTCACCGATACACACACACGCACACTCTGACACACACACTGGCACCCACACACTGACAAACACACTGAAACACACTGACACACACAAACTGACACACACACACTGACACACACACTGACACACACACTGACACACACACAGTGACACACATACTGACACACACACTCACTGACACACACGCGCACTGTCTGACACACACACTGACACACACACTGACAAACACACTGAAACACACACTGACAAACACACACTGACGCACACGCTGACACACACAATTAACACACACACACTAACACAGACACACTGACACACACACTGACACACACGCACTGACCTTCACATGCACTGACACACACAAACTGACACACACATTGACACACACATACTGACACACACTGACACACACACACTGAAACACACACACTGACACACACAACTGACAGAGACACTGACACACACATACTGACCCACACACAGACTGACACACACACACTCTGGCACACACACAGACACACATACACAGCCGTACATAGTGACACACACACACACTGACACACAGACTGACACACACACTGACACACGCACACCGACATACACACACACTGACACACACATGCTGACACACACGCACAGACACACACACACTGACACACACATTGACACAGACACACTGACACACACAATTGACACACACACTGACAGAAACACACTGACACACACACACTGACACACACACTGGCACGCACACTGACAAACACACACTGACACACACACACACACACTGACACGCACAATGCCACGCACAGACTGGCAGAAACACTGGCACACGCACAGGCAGGCACACACTGACACACACACTGGCACACACATACTGACACACACATTGACACACACAATTAACACACACAATTGGCACACGCACAGGCAGACACAAACTGACACACACACAATGACAGACACACACTGCCACACACACTCACTGACACACACACTTACACACTCTGACACACACACTGACTCACACACATTGACAAACACACTGAAACACACACTGACACACACACTCTGACACACATACTGACACGCACAATGAACACACACACACTAACACAGGCACAGTGACACACACAGACACGCACATACTGACACACACACTGACTCACACACACTGACACACACACAATGACACACACACTCACTGACACACACATACTCTGAACCACACACTAACACACACACTGACACACACACTGACACACGCACAGTGACACACACACTGTCACACACACTGACACACACACTCATTGACACACACACGCACTGTCTGACACACACACTGACAAACACACTGACAAACACACTGAAACACACACTGACAAACACACACTGTCACACACACTGAACACAGACACACTGACACACACACTGACACACACGCTCTGACCCAGACATGCACTGACACACACGCACACTGACGCAGACACCGACACACACACTGACACACAAACTGACATACACACTGACACGTACACACTGACACACACACACTGACACACACACACTGACACACACACTGACACATGCACTCACTGACACACACACACTGTGTCTCACACACTAACACACACGCACTGACACATACACACTGACACACACGCACAGGCATAAACACAGACACACACTGACACACGCACACTGACACACACAACTGACACACACACTGACACACACACTGACACAAATACTCACTGACACACACACTCTGAATCATACACTAACACACACACACTGACACACACACACACTGACACACACACTGACACACACAACTGACACACACACTGACACACACACTGACACAAACACTCACTGACACACACACACACTGAATCACACCGACCAACACACACATACTGGCACACACACTGACACCTGCACAGGCACACACACACACTGACATACACACAGACACACACACACACTGTCACACAAAACTGACACACACACTGACACACACACACTGACAAAAACACTCACACGCGCACTGACACACACACACACTCTGAATCATACCGACTAACACACACACACTGACACACTCACTGACACACACACTGACACACATACTGACACACACACTCACTGACACACACACGCACTGTCTGACACACACACTGACAAACACACTGACAAACACACTGAAACACACACTGACAAACACACACTGACACACACACTGACACACACAATTAACACACACACACTAACACACACGCACAGACACACACACACTGACACACACACTGACACAGCCACACTGGCACACACAATTGACACACACACTGACAAAAACACACTGACACACACACACTGACACACAGTGACACTCACACTGACACGCACACTGACAAACACACACTGACACACACACACGGACACGCACACTGAGACACACACTCACTGACACATACACACACTCTGACACACACTGACACACACACTGAAACACACACTGACACACACACACTTACACACACACTGACATTCACAGTTAACACACACACTAACACAGACACACTGTCACACACAATGGCACACACACACTGACCCACACACACACTGACAAACGCTGACACACACACGGTCACACACATGACACACATGCACTGACACACACGCACACTGACGCACAAACTGACACACACACTGACACATACACACTGACACTCACTCACTGACACACACATAGACACTCACACACTGACACACACACACTGACTCACACACACTGACACACACACACTGACACAAACACTCACTGACACACACACACACTCTGAATCACACACTAACACACACACACTGACACGCACACTGACAAGCACAGACTGACACACGCACAGGCAGACACACACTGACACACACACTGCCACACACACTGCCACACACACTCACTGACACACACACACACACTCTGACACACACACATTGACAAACACACTGAAACACACACTGACACACACACTCTGACACACATACTGACACACACATACCGACAAACACACACTCACACACACACTGACACGCACAATGAACACACACACACCAACACAGGCACAGTGACACACACACTGTCACTCACATACTGACACACACACACTGACTCACACACACTGACACACACACACTGACACACACACTGACACAAACACTCACTGACACACACATACTCTGAATCACACACTAACACACACACACTGACACACACACACAGTGACACACACACTGACACACATACTGACACACACACTCACTGGCACACACACGCACTGTCTGACACACACACTGACAAACACACTGACAAACACACTGAAACACACACTGACAAACACACACCGACACACACAATTAACACACACACACTAACACAGACACACTGACAGACACACTGACACACACGGACCGACCCACACATGCACTGACACAAACGCACAATGATGCAGACACCGACACACACACTGACACACAAACTTACACACACACTGACACGTACACACTGACTCACACACACTGACACACACACACTGACACACACACTGACACACACACTCACTGACACACACACACTGTGTCTCACACACTAACAGACACACACTGACACATAGCCACTGACACACACGCACAGGCATAAACACAGACACACACTGACACACGCACACTGACACACACAATTGACAAACATACTGACACACACACTGACACACATACACTCTGAATCACACACTAACACACACACACTGACACACACACACAGTGACACACACAACTGACACACACACTGACACACACACTGACATAAACACTCACTGACACACACACACTCTGAATCACACCGACTAGCACACACATACTGGCATACACACTGACACATGCACAGGCACACACACACTGACATACACAGACACACACACACACTGTCACACAAAACTGACACATACACTGACACACACACACTAACACACACACACTGACAAAAACATTGACACGTGCACTGACACACACACACTGACACACGCACACTGACAAAAACACTGACACGCGCACTGACACACACACGCACTCTGAATCATACCGACTAATACACACAATTGACACACACACTGACAAAAATACACTGACACACACACACTGACACACACACACTGACACACACTGGCACGCACACTGACACACACAGACTGGCAGAAACACTGGCACATGCACAGGCAGACACACACTGACACACACACTGGCACACACATACTGACGCACACACTGACACAATAACTCACTGACACACACACGCGCTGAATCACACGAACTAAGACAGGCACTTAACACACTTACACACACACTGAGACACACAATTAACACACACACACTAACACAGACACACTGACACACACACACTGACCCACACAAACATTGACAAACACTGACACACACACACTGACACACAAAACTGTCATAAACAGTGACACACACAC
The DNA here is from genome assembly GCF_047496885.1 of Scyliorhinus torazame. Classification (NCBI taxonomy): domain Eukaryota; kingdom Metazoa; phylum Chordata; class Chondrichthyes; order Carcharhiniformes; family Scyliorhinidae; genus Scyliorhinus; species Scyliorhinus torazame. The sequence goes on from NC_092719.1 coordinate 220,886,115, forward strand.
ACTGACACACACACACTGACACATACACTCACTGACACACTCACTCACTGACACACACACACTATGACACACACACATGCACCCACGCACTGACAAACACACTGAAACACACTGACACGCAAACACTGACACACACACACTGAGACACACACACGGACACATCACACACTGACACATGCATACTGACACACACTGACACACACACATACTGACACATCCACTGACACACACACTCACCGATACACACACACGCACACTCTGACACACACACTGGCACCCACACACTGACAAACACACTGAAACACACTGACACACACAAACTGACACACACACACTGACACACACACTGACACACACACTGACACACACACAGTGACACACATACTGACACACACACTCACTGACACACACGCGCACTGTCTGACACACACACTGACACACACACTGACAAACACACTGAAACACACACTGACAAACACACACTGACGCACACGCTGACACACACAATTAACACACACACACTAACACAGACACACTGACACACACACTGACACACACGCACTGACCTTCACATGCACTGACACACACAAACTGACACACACATTGACACACACATACTGACACACACTGACACACACACACTGAAACACACACACTGACACACACAACTGACAGAGACACTGACACACACATACTGACCCACACACAGACTGACACACACACACTCTGGCACACACACAGACACACATACACAGCCGTACATAGTGACACACACACACACTGACACACAGACTGACACACACACTGACACACGCACACCGACATACACACACACTGACACACACATGCTGACACACACGCACAGACACACACACACTGACACACACATTGACACAGACACACTGACACACACAATTGACACACACACTGACAGAAACACACTGACACACACACACTGACACACACACTGGCACGCACACTGACAAACACACACTGACACACACACACACACACTGACACGCACAATGCCACGCACAGACTGGCAGAAACACTGGCACACGCACAGGCAGGCACACACTGACACACACACTGGCACACACATACTGACACACACATTGACACACACAATTAACACACACAATTGGCACACGCACAGGCAGACACAAACTGACACACACACAATGACAGACACACACTGCCACACACACTCACTGACACACACACTTACACACTCTGACACACACACTGACTCACACACATTGACAAACACACTGAAACACACACTGACACACACACTCTGACACACATACTGACACGCACAATGAACACACACACACTAACACAGGCACAGTGACACACACAGACACGCACATACTGACACACACACTGACTCACACACACTGACACACACACAATGACACACACACTCACTGACACACACATACTCTGAACCACACATTAACACACACACTGACACACACACTGACACACGCACAGTGACACACACACTGTCACACACACTGACACACACACTCATTGACACACACACGCACTGTCTGACACACACACTGACAAACACACTGACAAACACACTGAAACACACACTGACAAACACACACTGTCACACACACTGAACACAGACACACTGACACACACACTGACACACACGCTCTGACCCAGACATGCACTGACACACACGCACACTGACGCAGACACCGACACACACACTGACACACAAACTGACATACACACTGACACGTACACACTGACACACACACACTGACACACACACACTGACACACACACTGACACATGCACTCACTGACACACACACACTGTGTCTCACACACTAACACACACGCACTGACACATACACACTGACACACACGCACAGGCATAAACACAGACACACACTGACACACGCACACTGACACACACAACTGACACACACACTGACACACACACTGACACAAATACTCACTGACACACACACTCTGAATCATACACTAACACACACACACTGACACACACACACACTGACACACACACTGACACACACAACTGACACACACACTGACACACACACTGACACAAACACTCACTGACACACACACACACTGAATCACACCGACCAACACACACATACTGGCACACACACTGACACCTGCACAGGCACACACACACACTGACATACACACAGACACACACACACACTGTCACACAAAACTGACACACACACTGACACACACACACTAACACACACACACTGACAAAAACACTCACACGCGCACTGACACACACACACACTCTGAATCATACCGACTAACACACACACACTGACACACTCACTGACACACACACTGACACACATACTGACACACACACTCACTGACACACACACGCACTGTCTGACACACACACTGACAAACACACTGACAAACACACTGAAACACACACTGACAAACACACACTGACACACACACTGACACACACAATTAACACACACACACTAACACACACGCACAGACACACACACACTGACACACACACTGACACAGCCACACTGGCACACACAATTGACACACACACTGACAAAAACACACTGACACACACACACTGACACACAGTGACACTCACACTGACACGCACACTGACAAACACACACTGACACACACACACGGACACGCACACTGAGACACACACTCACTGACACATACACACACTCTGACACACACTGACACACACACTGAAACACACACTGACACACACACACTTACACACACACTGACATTCACAGTTAACACACACACTAACACAGACACACTGTCACACACAATGGCACACACACACTGACCCACACACACACTGACAAACGCTGACACACACACGGTCACACACATGACACACATGCACTGACACACACGCACACTGACGCACAAACTGACACACACACTGACACATACACACTGACACTCACTCACTGACACACACATAGACACTCACACACTGACACACACACACTGACTCACACACACTGACACACACACACTGACACAAACACTCACTGACACACACACACACTCTGAATCACACACTAACACACACACACTGACACACACACTGCCACACACACTGACACACACAACTGACACACACACTGACACACACACTGACACACACAATTAACACACACACTGAAACATGCATACTGACACACACTGACACACACACACACTGACACACATACTGACACACACACACTGACACACACACTGTCACGCACACTGACCCACACAGACTGACACACACACTCACTGACACACACACTTACACACTCTGACACACACACTGACACACACACATTTACAAACACACTGAAACACACACTGACACACACACTCTGACACACATACTGACACGCACAATGAACACACACACACTAACACAGGCACAGTGACACACACAGACACGCACATACTGACACACACACTGACTCACACACACTGACACACACACAATGACACACACACTCACTGACACACACATACTCTGAACCACACACTAACACACACACTGACACACACACTGACACACGCACAGTGACACACACACTGTCACACACACTGACACACACACTCATTGACACACACACGCACTGTCTGACACACACACTGACAAACACACTGACAAACACACTGAAACACACACTGACAAACACACACTGTCACACACACTGAACACAGACACACTGACACACACACTGACACACACGCTCTGACCCAGACATGCACTGACACACACGCACACTGACGCAGACACCGACACACACACTGACACACAAACTGACATACACACTGACACGTACACACTGACACACACACACTGACACACACACACTGACACACACACTGACACATGCACTCACTGACACACACACACTGTGTCTCACACACTAACACACACGCACTGACACATACACACTGACACACAGGCACAGGCATAAACACAGACACACACTGACACACGCACACTGACACACACAACTGACACACACACTGACACACACACTGACACAAATACTCACTGACACACACACTCTGAATCACACACTAACACACACACACTGACACACACACACACTGACACACACACTGGTCACACAACACTGACACACACACTGACACACACACTGACACAAACACTCACTGACACACACACACACTGAATCACACCGACCAACACACACATACTGGCACACACACTGACACATGCACAGGCACACACACACACTGACATACACACAGACACACACACACACTGTCACACAAAACTGACACACACACTGACACACACACACTAACACACACACACTGACAAAAACACTCACACGCGCACTGACACACACACACACTCTGAATCATACCGACTAACACACACACACTGACACACTCACTGACACACTCACTGACACACATACTGACACACACACTCACTGACACACACACGCACTGTCTGACACACACACTGACAAACACACTGACAAACACACTGAAACACACACTGACAAACACACACTGACACACACACTGACACACACAATTAACACACACACACTAACACACACGCACAGACACACACACACTGACACACACACTGACACAGCCACACTGGCACACACAATTGACACACACACTGACAAAAACACACTGACACACACACACTGACACACAGTGACACTCACACTGACACGCACACTGACAAACACACACTGACACACACACACGGACACGCACACTGAGACACACACTCACTGACACATACACACACTCTGACACACACTGACACACACACTGAAACACACACTGACACACACACACTTACACACACACTGACATTCACAGTTAACACACACACTAACACAGACACACTGTCACACACAATGGCACACACACACTGACCCACACACACACTGACAAACGCTGACACACACACGGTCACACACATGACACACATGCACTGACACACACGCACACTGACGCACAAACTGACACACACACTGACACATACACACTGACACTCACTCACTGACACACACATAGACACTCACACACTGACACACACACACTGACTCACACACACTGACACACACACACTGACACAAACACTCACTGACACACACACACACTCTGAATCACACACTAACACACACACACTGACACACACACTGCCACACACACTGACACACACAACTGACACACACACTGACACACACACTGACACACACAATTAACACACACACTGAAACATGCATACTGACACACACTGACACACACACTGACACACATACTGACACACACACACTGACACACACACTGTCACGCACACTGACCCACACAGACTGACACACACACTCACTGACACACACACTCACTGACACACACACACACTCTGACACACACTGGCACCCACACACTGACAAACACACTGAAGCACACTGACAAACACACACTGAAACACACACACTGACACACACTGACAAACAAAACTGACAGACACACTGACACACAGGCACTGATACACTCACAGACGGACACACACACACACACTGACACACACACACACAGACAAACACACACTGCCACACATACTGACACACGCACACTGACACACAGACTGACACACACGCAAAGACACACATACACTGACACACACACACTGACACACACACACTGCCACACACACACACTGACCCGCACACTGACACGCACAGACTGACACACACACACTGGCACACACACTGGCACACGCACAGGCAGACACATACTTACACACACACTGACACACACACACTGACACACACACACTGACACACAAAACTGACACACATACTGATACACACACACTGAAACATGCATACTGACACACACACTGACACACACACTGACACACCCACTGACACACGCACACTGACACACACACTGTCACGCACACAGACCCACACAGACTGACACACACACTCACTGACACACACACTCACTGACACACACACACACTCTGACACACACTGGCACCCACATACTGACAAACACACTGAAACACACTGACACACACACACTGGCACACACACTGACACACACACACTGAGTCACACACACGGACACATACACACTGACACATGCATTCTGACACACACTGACACACATTCACACTTACACACCCACAGACACATACACACTTATACGCACACTGACCCACAGAGACTGACACACACACAATGACACACACACTCACTGACACACACACTCACTGACACACACACACACACTGACAAACACACACTGACACACGCACTGACACACACAATTAACACACACACACTAACACACACACTGACACACACGCACTGACCCACACATGCACTGACACACACTCACAATGACGCAGACACCGACACACACACTGACACACAAACTGACACACACACTGACACGTACACACTGACTCACACACACTGACACACACACACTGACACACACACTGACACACGCACTCACTGACACACACACACGGTGTCTCACACACTAACACACACGCACTAACACATACCCACTGACACACATGCACAGGCATAACCTTAGACACACACTGACACACGCACACAGACACACACAACTGACACACACACTGACACACACACTGACACAGACACACACTGACACACACACACTGACACACACACTCTGAATCACACACTGACACACACACATGGACACACACTGACACACACAGACACTGACACACACAACTGACACACACACTGACACACACACTGACACAAACACTCACTGACACACACACACTCTGAATCACACCGACTAGCACACACATACTGGCACACACACTGACACATGCACAGGCACACATGCACTGACATACAAACAGACACACCCACACACTGTCACAGAAAACTGACACACACACTGACACACACACACTAACACACACACACACTGACAAAAACACTGAGACGCCCACTGACACACACACACACTCTGAATCATACCGACTAACACACACACACTGACACACGCACTGACACACACACTGACACACACACAGTGACACACACACTGACACACATACTGACACACACACTCACTGACACACACACGCACTGTCTGACACACACAATGACAAACACACTGACACACACACTGAAACACGCACTGACACACACATTGACACACACAATTAACACACACACACTAACGCAGACACACTGACACACATGCACTGACCCACACATGCACTGACACACACGCACACTGACGCAGACACCGACACACACACTGACACACAAACTGACACACACACTGACACGTACACACTGACTCACACACACTGACACACACACACTGACACACACACTGACTCATGCACTCACTGACACACACACACTGTGTCTCACACACTAACACACACGCACTGACACATACCCACTGACACACACGCACAGGCATAAACTTAGACACACACTGACACACGCACACAGACACACACAACTGACACACACACTGACACACACACTGACACAGACTGACACACACACTCTGAATCACACACTAACACACACACACTGACACACACTGACACACACACACACTGACACACACAACTGACACACACACTGAAACACACACTGACACAAACACTCACTGACACACACACACTCTGAATCACACCGACTAGCACACACATACTGGCACACACACTGACACACACACTGACACAGACACACACTGACACACACACTCTGAATCACACACAAACACACACACACTGACACACACTGACACACACACAGACTGACACACACAACTGACACACACACTGACACACACACTGACACAAACACTCACTGACACACACACACTCTGAATCACACCGACTAGCACACACATACTGGCACACACACTGACACACACATTGACACACACAATTAACACACACACACACTAACGCAGACACACTGACACACACGCACTGACCCACACAATCACTGACACACACGCACACTGACGCAGACACCGACACACACACGAACACACAAACTGACACACACACTGACACGTACACACTGACTCACACACACTGACACACACAACTGACACACATACTGTCACACACACTGACACATGCACAGGCACACACACACTGACATACACACAGACACACACACACACTGTCACACAAAACTGACAAACACACTCTGACAAAAACACTGACACGCGCACTGACACATACTCTGAATCATACCGACTAACACACACACACTGACACACACACTGATACACACACTGACACACACACAGTGACACACACACTGACACACATACTGACACACACACTCACTGACACACACACGCACTGTCTGACACACACACTGACAAACACACTGAAACACACACTGACAAACACACACTGACACACACACTGACACACACAATTAACACACACACACTAACACAGACACACTGACACACACACTGACACACACTAACACACACACACTGACAAAAACACTGACACGCGCACTGACACACACACACGCTCTGAATCATACCGACTAACACACACATACTGGCACACATACTGACACATGCACCGGCACACACACACTGACATACACACTGACACACACTGACACACAAAACTGACACACACACTGACACACACACTGACACACACAATCTGACACACACACACTGACAAAAACACTGGCACGCACACTGACACACACACACTGACACACACACACACTGACACGCACACTGACAAGCGCAGACTGACACACACACACTGATACACACACTGACACACACGCACGGACCCACACATGCACTGACACGCACACTGACAAGCGCAGACTGACACAAACACACTGACAAACACACTGAAACACACACTGACACACACATTGACACACACAATTAACACACACACACTAACACAGACACACTGACAGACACGCACTGACCCACACATGCACTGACACACACGCACACTGACGCAGACACCGACACACACACTAACACACAAACTGTCACACAAAACTGACACACACACTGACACACACACACTAACACACACACACTGACAGAAACACTGACACGCGCACTGACACACACTCTGAATCATACCGACTAACACACACACTGACACGTACACACTGACTCACACACACTGACACACACACGCTGACACACACACTGACACACGCACTCACTGACACACACACGCACTGTCTGACACACACACTGACAAACACACTGACACACACACTGAAACACACACTGACAAACACACACTGACACACACATTGACACACACAATTAACACACACACACTAACACAGACACACTGACACACACGCACTGACCCACACATGCACTGACACACACGCACACTGACGCAGACACCGACACACACAACTGACACACACACTTACACAAACACTCACTGAAACACACACACACACTGAATCACACCGACTAGCACACACATACTGTCACACACACTGACACATGCAGAGGCAAACACACACTGACATACACACAGACGTACACACACACTGTCACACAAAACTGACACACCCACTGACACACACACACTAACACGCACACTGACAAAAACACTGACACGCGCACTGACACACACTCTGAATCATACCGACTAACAAACACACACTGACACACACACTGACACACTCACTGACACACACACAGTGACACACACACTGACACACATACTGACACACACACTCACTGACACACACACGCACTGTCTGACACACACACTGACAAACACACTGAAACACACACTGACAAACACACACTGACACACACACTGACACACACAATTAACACACACACACTAACACAGACACACTGACACACACACTGACACATACTAACACACACACTCTGACAAAAACACTGACACGCGCACTGACACACACACGCACTCTGAATCATACCGACTAACACACACATAATGGCACACATACTGACACATGCACCGGCACACTAACACTGACACACAAAACTGACACACACACTGACACACAAAACTGACACACACACTGACACAGACACTGACACACACAATCTGACACTCACACACTGACAAAAACACTGACACGCGCACTGACACACGCGCACTGACACACACACACACTGACACGCACACTGACAAGCACAGACTGACACACACACACTGACACACACGCCCTGACCCACACATGCACTGACACACACGCACACTGACGCAGACACCGACACACACACTGACACACAAACTGACACACACTGACACGTACACACTGACTCACACACACTGACACACACACACTGACACACACACTGACACACGCACTCACTGACACACACACACTGTGTCTCACAAACTAACACACACGCACTGACACATACCCACTGACACACACGCACAGGCATAAACACAGGCACACACTGACACACGCTCACAGACACACACAACTGACACACACACTGACACACTCACTGACACAAACACTCACTGACACACACACTCTGAATCACACACTAACACACACACACTGACACACACTGACACACACACACACTGACACACACAACTGACACACACACTGACACACACACTGACACAAACACTCACTGAAACACACACACACTCTAAATCACACCGACTAGCACACACATACTGTCACACACACTGACACATGCACAGGCACACGCACTCACTGACACACACACACTGTGTCTCACACACTAACACACACGCACTGACACATACCCACTGACACACACGCACAGGCATAAACACAGACACACACTGACACACGCACACTGACACATACAACGGACACACACACTGACACACACACTGACACAAACACTCACTGACACACACACTCTGAATCGCACACTAACACACACACACTGACACACACTGACACACATACTGACATACACACTCACTGACACACACACGCACTGTCTGACACACACACTGACAAACACACACTGACACACACATTGACACACACAATTAACACACACACACTAACACAGACACTCTGACACACACACTGACACACACGCAATGACCCACACATGCACTGACACACACGCACACTGACGCAGACACCGACACACACACTGACACACAAACTGACACACACACTGACACGTACACACTGACTCACACACACTGACACACACACACTGACACACACACTGACACACGCACTCACTGACACACACACACTGTGTCTCACACACAAACACACACGCACTGACACATACCCACTGACACACAAGCACAGGCATAAACACAGACACACACTGACACACGCACACTGACACACACAACTGACACACACACTGACACACACACTGACACAAACACTCACTGACACACACACTCTGAATCACACACTAACACACACACACTGACACACACTGACACACACACACACACACACTGACACACACATACTGGCACACACACTGACACATGCACAGGCACACACACACTGACATACAAACAGACACACACACACACTGTCACACATAACTGACACACACACTGACACACACAAACTGGCACACACACTGACACATGCACAGGCACACACACACTGACATACAAACAGACACACACACACACTGTCACACAAAACTGACATCCGCACTGACACACACACACACTCTGAATCATACCGACTAACACACACATACTGACACACACACTGACACACACACTGACACACACACAGTGACACACACACTGACACACATACTGACACAAACACTCACTGACACACACACGCACTGTCTGACACACACACTGACAAACACACTGACAAACACACTGAAACACACACTGACAAACACACACTGACACACACATTGGCACACACAATTAACACACACACACTAACACAGACACACTGACACACACGCACTGACCCACACATGCACTGACACACACGCACACTGACGCAGGCACCAACACACACACTAACACACAGACTGACACACACACTGACACGTACACACTGACTCACACACACTGACACACACGCACTGACCCACACGTGCACTGACACACACGCACACTGACGCAGACACCGACACACACAACTGACACACACACTGACACACACACTGACACAAACACTCACTGAAACACACACACACTCTGAATCACACCGACTAGCACACACATACTGTCACACACACTGGCACATGCACAGGCACACACACACTGACATACACACAGACACACTGTCACACAAAACTGACACACACATTGACACACACACACTAACACACACACACTGACAAAAACACTGACACGCGCACTGACACACACTCTGAATCATACCGACTAACACACACACTGACACACACACTGACACACACACTGACACACATACTGACACACACACTCACTGACAGACACACGCACTGTCTGACACACACACTGACAAACACACTGAAACACACACTGACAAACACACACTGACACACACACTGACACACACAATTAACACACACACACTAACACAGATACACTGACACACACACTGACACACACTAACACACACACACTGACAAAAGCACTGACACGCGCACTGACACACACACACACTCTGAATCATACCGACTAACACACACATACTGGCACACATACTGACACATGCACCGGCACACATACACTGACATACACACTGACACACACTGACACACAAAACTGACACACACACGACACACACACTGACACACACAATCTGACACACGCACACTGACAAAAACACTGACAGGCTCACTGACACACACACACTGACACACACACACACTGACAAGCACAGACTGACACACACACACTGACACACACACTGACACACACGCACTGACTCACACATGCACTGACACACACGCACACTGACGCAGACACCGACACACACACTGACACACAAACTGACACACACACTGACACGTACACACTGACTCACACACACTGACACACACACTGACACACACGCTGACACAAACACTCTCTGACACACACACTCTGAATCACACACTAACACACACACACTGACACACACTGATACACACACACACTGACACACATACTGACACACACACTCACTGACACACACATGCACTGTCTGACACACACACTGACAAACACACTGACAAACAGACTGAAACACACACTGACAAACACACACTGACACACACATTGACACACACAATTAACACACACACACTAACACAGGCACACTGACACACACACTGACACACACGCAATGACCCACACATGCACTGACACACACGCACACTGACGCTGACACCGACACACACACTGACACACAAACTGACACACACACTGACACGTACACACTGACTCACACACACTGACACACACACACTGACACACACACACTGACACACACACTGGCACACGCTCTCACTGACACACACACACTGTGTCTCACACACTAACACATACGCACTGACACATACCCACTGACACACACGCACAGGCATAAACACAGACACACACTGACACACGCACACTGACACACACAACTGACACACACACTGACACACACACTGACACAAACACTCACTGACACACACACTCTGAATCACACACTAACACACACACACTGACACACACTGACACACACACACACTGACACACACATACTGGCACACACACTGACACATGCACAGGCACACACACACAGACATACAAACAGACACACACACACACTGTCACACAAAACTGACACACACACTGACACACACACACTAACACACACACACTGACACACACACTGACACGCGCCCTGACACACACACACACTCTGAATCATACCGACTAACACACACATACAGACACACACACTGACACACACACTGACACACACACAGTGACACACACAGTGACATACATACTGACACACACACTCACTGACTCACACACGCACTGTCTGACACACACACTGACAAACACACTGACAAACACACTGAAACACACACTGACAAACACATTGACACACACAATTAACACACACACACTAACACAGACACACTGACAGACACGCACTAACCCACACATGCACTGACACACACGCACACTGACGCAGACACCGACACACACACTAACACACAAACTGACACACACACTGACACGTACACACTGACTCACACACACTGACACACACACACTGGCACACACACTGACACATGCACAGGCACACACACACTGACATACAAACAGACACACACACACACTGTCACACAAAACTGACACACACACTGACACACACACTAACACACACACACTGACACACACACTGACACGCGCCCTTACACACACACACACTCTGAATCATACCGACTAACACACACACACTGACACACACACTGTGACACACACACTGACACACATACTGACACACACACTCACTGACACACACACGCACTGTCTGACACACACACTGACAACACACTGAAACACACACTGACACACACATTGACACACACAATTAACACACACACACTAACACAGACACACTGACAGACACGCACTGACCCTCACATGCACTGACACACACGCACACTGACGCAGACACCGACACACACACTAACACACACACTGACACACACACTGACACGTACACACTGACTCACACACACTGACACACACGCTGACATACACACTGACACACGCACTCACTGACACACACACGCACTGTCTGACACACACACTGACAAACACACTGACACACACACTGAAACACACACTGACAAACACACACTGACACACACATTGACACACACAATTAACACACACACACTAACACAGACACACTGACACACACGCACTGACCCACACATGCACTGACACACACGCACACTGACGCAGACACCGACACACACAACTGACACACACACTTACACAAACACTCACTGAAACACACACACACACTGAATCACACCGACTAGCACACACATACTGTCACACACACTGACACATGCAGAGGCAAACACACACTGAAATACACACAGACGTACACACACACTGTCACGCAAAACTGACACACCCAATGACACACACACACTAACACACACACTGACAAAAACACTGACACGCGCACTGACACACACTCTGAATCATACCGACTAACACACACACACTGACACACACACTGACACACTCACTGACACACACACAGTGACACACACACTGACACACATACTGACACACACACTCACTGACACACACACGCACTGTCTGACACACACACTGACAAACACACTGAAACACACACTGACAAACACACACTGACACACACACTGACGCACACAATTAACACACACACACTAACACAGACACACTGACACACACACTGACACACACTAACACACACACTCTGACAAAAACACTGACACGCGCACTGACACACACACGCACTCTGAATCATACCGACTAACACACACATAATGGCACACATACTGACACATGCACCGGCACACAAACACTGACACACAAAACTGACACACACACTGACACACAAAACTGACACACACACTGACACAGACACTGACACACACAATCTGACACACACACACTGACACACACGCCCTGACCCACACATGCACTGACACACACGCACACTGACGCAGACACCGACACACACACTGACACACAAACTGACACACACTGACACGTACACACTGACTCACACACACTGACACACACACACTGACACACACACTGACACACGCACTCACTGACACACACACACTGTGTCTCACACACTAACACACACGCACTGACACATACCCACTGACACACACGCACAGGCATAAACACAGGCACACACTGACACACGCTCACAGACACACACAACTGACACACACACTGACACACTCACTGACACAAACACTCACTGACACACACACTCTGAATCACACACTAACACACACACACTGACACACACTGACACACACACACACTGACACACACAACTGACACACACACTGACACACACACTGACACACACGCTGACACAAACACTCACTGAAACACACACACACTCTGAATCACACCGACTAGCACACACATACTGTCACACACACTGACACATGCACAGGCACACGCACTCAGTGACACACACACACTGTGTCTCACACACTAACACACACGCACTGACACATACCCACTGACACACACGCACAGGCATAAACACAGACACACACTGACACACGCACACTGACACATACAACTGACACACAGACTGACACACACACTGACACAAACACTCACTGACACACACACTCTGAATCACACACTAACACACACACACTGACACACACTGTCACACACACACATTGACACACATACTGACACACACACTCACTGACACACACACGCACTGTCTGACACACACACTGACAAACACACTGACAAACAGACTGAAACACACACTGACAAACACACACTGACACACACATTGACACACACAATTAACACACACACACTAACACAGACACACTGACACACACACTGACACACATGCAATGACCCAGACATGCACTGACACACACGCACACTGACGCAGACACCGACACACACACTGACACACAAACTGACATACACACTGACACGTACACACTGACTCACACACACTGACACACACACACTGTCACACACACTGAACACAGACACACTGACACACACACTGACACACACGCTCTGACCCAGACATGCACTGACACACACGCACACTGACGCAGACACCGACACACACACTGACACACAAACTGACATACACACTGACACGTACACACTGACTCACACACACTGACACACACACACTGACACACACACTGACACACGCACTCACTGACACACACACACTGTGTCTCACACACTAACACACACGCACTGACACATACCCACTGACACACACGCACAGTCATAAACACAGACACACACTGACACACGCACACTGACACACACAACTGACACACACACTGACACACACACTGACACAAACACTCACTGACACACACACTCTGAATCACACACTAACACACACACACTGACACACACTGACACACACAACTGACACACACACTGACACACACACTGACACAATCACTCACTGACACACACACACTCTGAATCACACCGACTAGCACACACATACTGGCACACACACTGACACATGCACAGGCACACACACACTAACACACACACTCTGACAAAAACACTGACACGCGCACTGACACACACACGCACTCTGAATCATACCGACTAACACACACATACTGGCACACATACTGACACATGCACCGGCACACAAACACTGACACACAAAACGGACACACACACTGACACATAAAACTGACACACACAATGACACAGACACTGACACACACAATCTGACACTCACACACTGACAAAAACACTGACACGCGCACTGACACACACACACTGACACACACACACACTGACACGCACACTGACAAGCACAGACTGACACACACACACTGACACACACGCCCTGACCCACACATGCACTGACACACACGCACACTGACGCAGACACCGACACACACACTGACACACAAACTGACACACACTGACACGTACACACTGACTCACACACACTGACACACACACACTGACACACACACTGACACACGCACTCACTGACACACACACACTGTGTCTCACACACTAACACACATGCACTGACACATACCCACTGACACACACGCACAGTCATAAACACAGACACACACTGACACACGCACACTGACACACACAACTGACACACACACTGACACACACACTGACACAAACACTCACTGACACACACACTCTGAATCACACACTAACACACACACACTGACACACACTGACACACACAACTGACACACACACTGACACACACACTGACACAATCACTCACTGACACACACACACTCTGAATCACACCGACTAGCACACACATACTGGCACACACACTGACACATGCACAGGCACACACACACTAACACACACACTCTGACAAAAACACTGACACGCGCACTGACACACACACGCACTCTGAATCATACCGACTAACACACACATACTGGCACACATACTGACACATGCACCGGCACACAAACACTGACACACAAAACGGACACACACACTGACACATAAAACTGACACACACACTGACACAGACACTGACACTCACAATCTGACACTCACACACTGACAAAAACACTGACACGCGCACTGACACACACACACTGACACACACACACACTGACACGCACACTGACAAGCACAGACTGACACACACACACTGACACACACGCCCTGACCCACACATGCACTGACACACACGCACACTGACGCAGACACCGACACACACACTGACACACAAACTGACACACACTGACACGTACACACTGACTCACACACACTGACACACACACACTGACACACACACTGACACACGCACTCACTGACACACACACACTGTGTCTCACACACTAACACACACGCACTGACACATACCCACTGACACACACACACAGGCATAAACACAGGCACACACTGACACACGCTCACAGACACACACAACTGACACACACACTGACACACTCACAGACAAAACACTCACTGACACACACACTCTGAATCACACACTAACACACACACACTGACACACACTGACACACACACACACTGACACACACAACTGACACACACACTGACACACACACTGACACACACACTCACTGAAACACACACACACTCTGAATCACACCGACTAGCACACACATACTGTCACACACACAGACACATGCACAGGCACAGGCACTCACTGACACACACACACTGTGTCTCACACACTAACACACGCACTGACACATACCCACTGACACACACGCACAGGCATAAACACAGACACACACTGACACACGCACACTGACACATACAACTGACACACAGACTGACACACACACTGACACAAACACTCACTGACACACACACTCTGAATCACACACTAACACACACACACTGACACACACTGACACACACACACATTGACACACATACTGACACACACACTCACTGACACACACACGCACTGTCTGACACACACACTGACAAACACACTGACAAACAGACTGAAACACACACTGACAAACACACACTGACACACACATTGACACACACAATTAACACACACACACTAACACAGACACACTGACACACACACTGACACACTCGCAATGGCCCACACATGCACTGACACACACGCACACTGACGCAGACACCGACACACACACTGACACTCAAACTGACACACACACTTACACGTACACACTGACTCACACACACTGACACACACACACTGACACACACACTGACACACGCACTCACTGACACACACACACTGTGTCTCACACACTAACACACACGCACTGACACATACCCACTGACACACACGCACAGTCATAAACACAGACACAAACTGACACACGCACACTGACACACACAACTGACACACACACTGACACACACACTGACACAAACACTCACTGACACACACACTCTGAATCACACACTAACACACACACACTGACACACACAACTGACACACACAACTGACACACACACTGACACACACACTGACACAAACACTCACTGACACACACACACTCTGAATCACACCGACTAGCACACACATACTGGCACACACACTGACACATGCACAGGCACACACACACTGACATACACACAGACACACACACACTGTCACACAAAACTGACACACACACTGACACACACACACTAACACACACACACTGACAAAAACACTGACACGCGCACTGACACGCACACACACTCTGAATCATACCGACTAACACACACATACTGGCACACATACTGACACATGCACCGGCACACACACACTGACATACACACTGACACACACTGACACACAAAACTGACACACACACTGACACACACACTGACACACACAATCTGACATCACACACTGACAAAAACACTGACACGCGCACTGACACACACACACTGACACACACACACACTGACACGCACACTGATAAGCACAGACTGACACACACACTGACACACACGCCCTGACCCACACATGCACTGACACACACGCACACTGACGCAGACACCGACACACACACTGACACACATACTGACACACACTGACACGTACACACTGACTCACACACACTGACACACACACACTGACACACACACTGACACACGCACTCACTGACACACACACACTGTGTCTCACACACTAACACACACGCACTGACACATACCCACTGACACACACGCACAGGCATAAACACAGGCACACACTGACACACGCTCACAGACACACACAACTGACACACACACTGACACACTCACAGACACAAACACTCACTGACACACACACTCTGAATCACACACTAACACACACACACTGACACACACTGACACACACACACACACTGACACACACAACTGACACACACACTGACACACACACTGACACACACACTGACACAAACACTCACTGAAACACACACACACTCTGAATCACACCAACTAGCACACACATACTGTCACACACACTGACACATGCACAGGCACACGCACTCACTGACACACACACACTGTGTCTCACACACTAACACACACGCACTGACACATACCCACTGACACACACGCACAGGCATAAACACAGACACACACTGACACACGCACACTGACACATACAACTGACACACAGACTGACACACACACTGACACAAACACTCACTGACACACACACTCTGAATCACGCACTAACACACACACACTGACACACACTGACACACACACACATTGACACACATACTGACACACACACTCACTGACACACACACGCACTGTCTGACACACACACTGACAAACACACTGACAAACAGACTGAAACACACACTGACAAACACACACTGACACACACATTGACACACACAATTAACACACACACACTAACACAGACACACTGACACACACACTGACACACACGCAATGGCCCACACATGCACTGACACACACGCACACTGACGCAGACACCGACACACACACTGACACACAAACTGACACACACACTTACACGTACACACTGACTCACACACACTGACACACACACACTGACACACACACTGACACACGCACTCACTGACACACACACACTGTGTCTCACACACTAACACACACGCACTGACACATACCCACTGACACACACGCACAGTCATAAACACAGACACACACTGACACACGCACACTGACACACACAACTGACACACACACTGACACACACACTGACACAAACACTCACTGACACACACACTCTGAATCACACACTAACACACACACACTGACACACACTGACACACACTGACACACACAACTGACACACACACTGACACACACACTGACACAAACACTCACTGACACACACACACTCTGAATCACACCGACTAGCACACACATACTGGCACACACACTGACACATGCACAGGCACACACACACTGACATACACACAGACACACACACACTGTCACACAAAACTGACACACACACTGACACACACACACTAACACACACACACTGACAAAAACACTGACACGCGCACTGACACGCACACACACTCTGAATCATACCGACTAACACACACATACTGGCACACATACTGACACATGCACCGGCACACACACACTGACATACACACTGACACACACTGACACACAAAACTGACACACACACTGACACACACACTGACACACACAAACTGACACACACACACTGACAAAAACACTGACACGCGCACTGACACTCACACACTGACACACACACACACTGACACGCACACTGACAAGCACAGACTGACACGCACACACTGACACACACACTGACACATACGCACTGACCCACACATTCACTGACACACACGCACACTGACGCAGACACCGACACACACACTGACACACAAACTGACACACACACTGACACGTACACACTGACTCACACACACTGACACACACACACTGACACATGCACTCACTGACACACACACACTGTGTCTCACACACTAACACACACGCACTGACACATACCCACTGACACACACGCACAGGCATAAACACAGACACACACTGACACACGCTCACAGACACACAGAACTGATACACACACTGACACACTCACTGACACAAACACTCACTGACACACACACTCTGAATCACACACTAACACACACACACTGACACACACTGACACAAAGACTCACTGACACACACACTCTGAATCACACACTAACACACACACAACTGACACACACACTGACACATACACTGACACGCACAGACTGACACACACACTGGCACATGCACAGGCAGACACACACTGACACACACACTGACACACACACAACTGACAGACACACTGACACACAAGCACTGACACACACACAGACTGACACACATACACTCTGACACACACACAGACACACACACACTGTCACAGATACTGACACACACACACACTGGCACACAGACTGACACACACACACTGACACACACACTGTCACACACATACCGACAAACACACACTTACACACACACTGACACACACAGTGACGCACACACACTAACCCAGGCACACTGACACACATACTGACACACACACTGACTGACACACACACACTCTGAATCACACACTGACACACACACACTGACACACACACTGACACACACACACTGACACACACAATGACACACAAACTGACACACACACTGACTCAAACAGTCACTGGCACACACATACTCTGAATCTGACCGACTAACACACACATACTGGCACA
The DNA here is from genome assembly GCF_047496885.1 of Scyliorhinus torazame. NCBI lineage: Eukaryota > Metazoa > Chordata > Chondrichthyes > Carcharhiniformes > Scyliorhinidae > Scyliorhinus > Scyliorhinus torazame. The sequence continues at coordinate 220,909,157 of NC_092719.1, forward strand.
CACACTGACACATGCACAGGCACACACACACATACACACACACTGACACACACACGCTGACACACAAAACTGACACACACACTGACACACATACACACTGACACACACACACTAACACACACACTGACACACACACTGACACAAACACTCACTGACACACACACAATCTGAATCAGACCGACTAACACACACATACTGGCACACACACTGACACATGCACAGGCACACACACACAGAGACACACACTGACACACACACAGTGACACACAAAACTGACACACACACTGACACACACACACACACTGACACACACACACGGACACATTCACTGATTCACAAACACTGACACACACACATTGACATACACACTGACCCACACAGACTGACACACACACACAATCTGACACACACACTAGCACCCACACTCTGACAAAAACACTGAAACACACTGACACACACACTGACACACACATACCGACAAACACACACTTACACACACACTGACACACACAATGACACACACACACTAACCCAGACACACTGACACACAAACTGACACACACACACATTGACACGGGTCCTTAAGGGGGAGGTGGAGCAGCCCCAAGTCGTGGTCCACATTGGCAGTAACGCCATAGGTAGGAAAGGGGACAAGGATGTCAGGCAGGCTTTCTGGGAGCTAGGATGGAAGCTCAGAACCAGAACAAACAGAGTTGTTATCTCTGGGTTGTTGCCCGTGCCACGTGATAGTGAGATGAGGAATAGGGAGAGAGAGCATTTAAACACGTGGCTACAGGGATGGTGCAGGCGGGAGGGATTCAGATTTCTGGATAACTGGGGCTCTTTCTGGGGAAGATGGGACCTCTACTGACAGGATGGTCTACATCTGAACCTGAGGGGCACAAATATCCTGGGGGGGAGATTTGTTAGTGCTCTTTGGGGGGGGGGTTTAAACTAATGCAGCAGGGGCATGGGAACCTGGATTGTAGTTTTAGGGTAAGGGAGAATGAGAGTATAGAGGTCAGGAGCACAGATTTGATGTCGCAGGAGGGGGCCAGTGTTCAGGTAGGTGGTTTGAAGTGTGTCTACTTCAATGCCAGGAGTATACGAAACAAGGTATGGGAACTGGCAGCATGGGTTGGCACCTGGGACTTCGATCTTGTGGCCATTTCGGAGACATGGATAGAGCAGGGACAGGAATGGATGTTGCAGGTTCCGGGGTTTAGGTGTTTTAGTAAGCTCAGAGAAGGAGGCAAAAGAGGGGGAGGTGTGGCGCTGCTAGTCAAGAACAGTATTATGGTGGCGGAGAGGATGCTAGATGGGGGACTCTTCTTCCGAGGTAGTATGGGCTGAGGTTAGAAACAGGAAAGGAGAGGTCACTCTGTTGGGAGTTTTCTACAGGCCTCCAAATAGTTCTAGGGATGTAGAGGAAAGGATGGCGAAGATGATTCTGGATAAGAGCGAAAGTAACAGGGTAGTTATTATGGGAGACTTTAACTTTCCAAATATTGACAGGAAAAGATATAGTTCGAGTACATTAGATGGGTCGTTTTTTTGTACAATGTGTGCAGGAGGGTTTCCTGACACAATATGTTGACAGGCCAACAAGAGGCGAGGCCACTTTGGATTTGGTTTTGGGTAATGAACCAGGCCAGGTGTTAGATTTGGAGGTAGGTGAGAACTTTGGGGACAGTGACCACAATTCAGTGACGTTTACGTTAATGATGGAAAGGGATAAGTATACCCCGCAGGGCAAGAGATATAGCAGTGTGAAGGGCAATTATGATCCCATTAGACATGACTTGGAGGGGGGTAGGTTGGAGAAGTAGGCTGCAAGTGTTGGGCACACTGGATGTGTGGAGTTTGTTCAAGGAACAGCTACTGCGTGTTCTTGATAAGTACGTACCGGTCAGGCAGGGAGGAAGGCGTCGAGCGAGGGAACCGTGGTTTACCAAAGAAGTGGAATCCCTTGTTAAGAGGAAGAGGGAGGCCTATGTGAAGATGAGGTGTGAAATTTCAGTTGGGGCGATGGATAGTTACAAGGTAGCGAGGAAGGATCTAAAGAGAGAGCTAAGACGAGCAAGGAGGGGACATGAGAAGTATTTGGCAGGTAGGATCAAGGAAAACCCAAAAGCTTTCTATAGGTATGTCAGGAATAAAAGAATGACTAGGGTAAGAGTAGGGCCAGTCAAGGACAGGGATGGGAAGTTGTGTGTGGAGTCTAAAGAGATAGGCGAGATACTAAATGAATATTTTTCGTCAGTATTCACTCAGGAAAAAGAGAATGTTGTGGAGGAGAATGCTGAGACCCAGGCTATTAGAATAGATGGCATTGAGGTACGTAGGGAAGAGGTGTTGGCAATTCTGGACAGGCTGAAAATAGATAAGTCCCTGGGGCCTGATGGGATTTATCCTAGGATTCTCTGGGAAGCCAGGGAAGAGATTGCTGAGCCTTTGGCTTTGATTTTTATGTCATCATTGGCTACAGGAATAGTGCCAGAGGACTGGAGGATAGCAAATGTGGTCCCTTTGTTCAAAAAGGGGAGTAGAGACAACCCCGGCAACTATAGACCGGTGAGCCTCACGTCTGTTGTGGGTAAAGTCTTGGAGGGGATTGTAAGAGACAAGATTTATAATCATCTAGATGGGAATAATATGAGCAGGGATAGTCAGCATGGCTTTGTGAAGGGTAGGTCATGCCTCACAAACCTTATCGAGTTCTTTGAGAAGGTGACTGAACAGGTAGACAAGGGTAGAGCAGTTGATGTGGTGTATATGGATTTCAGTAAAGCGTTTGATAAGGTTCCCCACGGTAGGCCATTGCAGAAAATACGGAGGCTGGGGATTGAGGGTGATTTAGAGATGTGGATCAGAAATTGGCTAGCTGAAAGAAGACAGAGGGTGGTGGTTGATGGGAAATGTTCAGAATGGAGTTCAGTTACAAGTGGCGTACCACAAGGATCTGTTCTGGGGCCGTTGCTGTTTGTCATTTTTATCAATGACCTAGAGGAAGGCGCAGAAGGGTGGGTGAGTAAATTTGCAGACGACACTAAAGTCGGTGGTGTTGTCGACAGTGCGGAAGGATGTTGCAGGTTACAAAGGACATAGATAAGCTGCAGAGCTGGGCTAAGAGGTGGCAAATGGAGTTTAATGTAGAGACGTGTGAGGTGATTCACTTTGGAAGGAATAACAGGAATGCGGAATATTTGGCTAATGGTAAAATTCTTGGAAGTGTGGATGAGCAGAGGGATCTCGGTGTCCATGTACCTAGATCCCTGAAAGTTGCCACCCAGGTCGATAGGGTTTGTGAAGAAGGCCTATGGAGTGTTGGCCTTTATTGGTAGAGGGATTGAGTTCCGGAGTCAGGATGTCATGTTGCAGCTGTACAAAACTCTGGTACGGCCGCATTTGGAGTATTGCGTACAGTTCTGGTCACCTCATTATAGGAAGGACGTGGAAGCTTTGGAGCGGGTGCAGAGGAGATTTACCAGGATGTTGCCTGGTATGGAGGGAAAATCTTATGAGGAAAGGCTGATGGACTTGAGGTTGTTTGAGGTCAGATGGAAATGGCTGGCACGAGGGGACATAACTTTAAACTTAGGGGTAATAGATATAGGACAGAGGTCAGAGGTTGGTTCTTTACGCAAAGAGTAGTGAGGCCGTGGAATGCCCTACCTGCTACAGTAGTGAACTCGCCAACATTGAGGGCATTTAAAAGTTTATTGGATAAGCATATGGATGATAATGGCATAGTGTAGGTTAGATGGATTTTGTTTTTTGACTTCCCATGTCGGTGCAACATCGTGGGCCGAAGGGCCTGTACTGCGCTGTATCGTTCTATGTTCTATGTTTTATACTGACACACAGACACACACACACTGACACACACACTGAGACACACACTGACACGCACACTCACTGACACTCATACACACTCTGACACACACACTGACACACACACAGGCAGACACACACTGACACGCACACTGACGCACACACACTGACACACACACTGACACGTACACTGACACGCACAGACTGACACACACACTGGCACATGCACAGGCAGGCACACACTGACACACGCACTGACACACACACAACTGACAGACACACTGACACACAAGCACTGACACACACACAGACTGACACACACACACTCTGACACACACACAGACACACACACACTGCCACACATACTGACACACACACACACTGGCACACAGACCGACACACACACACTGACACACACACACACTGACACACACACACTGACACACACGCACAGACACACACTGACACACGCACATTAACAGACACATACTGACACACATTGACACACACAGACTGACACACACTGACACACACACACTGAAACACACACACTGACACACACTGCCACACACAACTGACAGACAAACTGACACACACGCGTTGACAAACACACCGACTGACGCACACACACACTCTGACACACACACAGACACACTCACTGCCACACATACTGACACACGCACACACTGACACATAGACTGACACACACACACTGACACACACACACTGACACACACGCTGACAATACACACTGACACACACTCACAGTCACACACACACTGACACACACACTGACACACACACACTGACACGCACACACTGACACACAGACTGAGACGCACATTGACACGCACAGATTGACACACACACACACACTGGCACACACACTGGCACACGCACAGGCAGACACACACTGACACACCCACTGGCAGACACACTCACTGACACACACACACACACTCAGACACACACACTGACACACACACACTAACAAACACACTGAAACACACACTGACACACACACACACACACTGACATACACACTGACACACACATACCGACAGAGTGTCAGAGTGTGTGTGCGTGTCAGTGAGTGTGTGTGTCAGTGAGTGTGTGTGTCAGTGTGTGTGTGTCAGTGTGTGTATGTAAGTGGGTGTGTCAGTGTGTGTCAGTATGCATGTGTCAGTGTGTGTGTCCGTGTGTGGTTCTCAGTGTGTGTGTGTGTCAGTCTGTGTGTGTCAGTGTGTGTGTGTCAGTGTGTTTCAGTCTGTTTGTCAGTGTGTGGGTGTCAGTGTGTGTGTCAGAGTGTGTGGGTGTGTCAGTGAGTGTGTGTCAGCGAGTGTGTGTCAGTGTGTGTGTGTCAGTCTCTGTGTGTCAGTGTGCGTGTCAGTGTGTGTGTCAGTGTGTGTGTCAGTGGGTGTGTCAGTGTGTGTGTGTCAGTGTGTGTTTCAGCGTGTTTGTTAGTGTGTGTGTTAGTGTGTGTGTCAGAGTGTGTGTGTGTGTGTTTCAGTGAGTGTGCGTTCCAGTGTGTGTGTCAGTGTGTGTGTGTCAGTGTGTGTGTCAGTGTGTGTCTGCCTGTGCGTGTGCCACACACACACACACTGACATCCACACACTGACACACACACTGGTACACACACTCACTGACACACACACACTCTGACACACACACTGCCACACACACTGCCACACACACACTAACAAACACACTGAAACACACACTGACACACACGCACACTGACACAAACCTACCGACAAACACACACAAACACACACACTGACACACACTATTAACACCCTCACACTAACACAGACACACTGACACACACACACTGACCCACACACACACTGACAAACATTGACACACACGGACACACACATTGATACATACACACTTACACACACACACTGACACACACACTGACACTCACACACTGACTCACACACACTGACACACACACACTGACACACACTCACTGACACATACACTGACACACACACTCACTGACACACACGCACTCTGACTCACACACTAACACACACGCACTGACACACACACACTGACATACACGCACAGGCACACACACACTGACACAAACACTCACTGACACACACATACTCCGAATCACACACTAACACACACTCACACTGACACGCACACTGACACACCCACACTGCCACACACACTGACACACACACACTGACACACTCAACTGACACACACACTGACACACACACTGACACAAACACTCACTGACACACACACTCTGAATCACACCGACTAACGCACACAAATCTGACACACACACACACTGACACACATACACGGACACACTCACTGATTCAAAAACACTGACACACACGCACTGACACACACACACTGACACACGAACACTGACACATGCCTACTGACACACACTGACACACACACACACTGACACACCCACTGACACACACACACACTGACACACACACTGACATGCACACTGACCCACGCAGACTGACACACACACACACTCTGACACACACACTGGCACCCACACACTGACAAACACACTGAAACACACACACTGACACACACACTGACACACACATACCGACAAACACACACTTACACACACACTGACACACACAATGACACACACACACTTACCCAGGCACACTGACAGACACACTGACACACACACTGAAACACACACAGTGACACACACACTGACACACATACTGACACACACACTCACTGACACACACACACACTGTCTGATACACACACTGACAAACACACACTGACACACACACTGACACAACAAAGAACAACAAACAAAGAAAAGTACAGCACAGGAACAGGCCCTTCGGCCCTCCAAGCCCGTGCCGACCATACTGCCCGACTAAACTACATTCTTCTACACTTCCTGGATCCGTATCCTTCTATTCCCATCCTATTCATATATTTGTCAAGATGCCCCTTAAATGTCCCTATCGTCCCTGCTTCCACTACCTCCTCCGGTAGCGAGTTCCAGGTACCCACTACCCTCTGCGTAAAAAACTTGCCTCGTACATCTACTCTAAACCTTGCCCCTCTCACCTTAAACCTATGCCCCCTAGTAATTGACCCCTCTACCCTGGGGAAAAGCCTCTGACTATCCACTCTGTCTATGCCCCTCATAATTTTTTATACCTCTATCAGGTCGCCACTCAACCTCCTTCGTTCCAGTGAGAACAAACCGAGTTTATTCAATCGCTCCTCATAGCTTATGCCCTCCATACCAGGCAACATTCTGGTAAATCTCTTCTGCACCCTCTCTAAAGCCTCCACATCCTTCTGGTAGTGTGGCGACCAGAATTGAACACTATACTCCAAGTGTGGCCTAACTAAGGTTCTATACAGCTGCAACGTGACTTGCCAATTCTTATACTCAATGCCCCGGCCAATGAAGGCAAGCATGCCGTATGCCTTCTTGACTACCTTCTCCACCTGTGTTGCCCCTTTCAATGACCTGTGGACCTGTACTCCTAGATCTCTTTGACTTTCAATACTCTTGAGGGTTCTACCATTCACTGTATATTCCCTACCTGCATTAGACCTTCCAAAATGCATTACCTCACATTTGTCCGGATTAAACTCCATCTGCCATCTCTCCGCCTAAGTCTCCAGACAATCTAAATCCTGCTGTATCCTCAGACAGTCCTCATCGCTATCCGCAATTCCACCAACCTTTGTGTCGTCTGCAAACTTACTAATCAGACCAGTTACATTTTCCTCCAAATCATTTATATATACTACAAAGAGCAAAGGTCCCAGCACTGATCCCTGTGGAACACCACTGGTCACAGCCCTCCAATTAGAAAAGCATCCTTCCATTGCTACTCTCTGCCTTCTATGACCTAGCCAGTTCTGTATCCATCTTGCCAGCTCACCCCTGATCCCGTGTGACTTCACCTTTTGTACTAGTCTACCATGAGGGACCTTGTCAAAGGCCTTACTGAAGTCCATATAGACAACATCTACTGCCCTACCTGCATCAATCATCTTAGTGACCTCCTCGAAAAACTCTATCAAGTTAGTGAGACACGACCTCCCCTTCACAAAACCGTGCTGCCTCTCACTAATACGTCCATTTGCTTCCAAATGGGAGTAGATCCTGTCTCTAAGAATTCTCTCCAGTAATTTCCCTACCACTGAAGTAAGGCACACCGGACTGAAGTTCCCGGGATTATCCTTGCTACCCTTCTTAAACAGAGGAACAACATTGGCTATTCTCCAGTCCTCCGGGACATCCCCTGAAGACAGCGAGGATCCAAAGATTTCTGTCAAGGCCTCAGCAATTTCCTCTCCAGCCTCCTTCAGTATTCTGGGGTAGATCCCATCAGGCCCTGGGGACTTATCTACCTGAATATTTTTTAAGACCAACACCTCGTCTTTTTGGATCACAATGTGACCCAGGCTATCTACACCCCCTTCTCCAGACTCAACATCTACCAATTCCTTCTCTTTGGTGAATACTGATGCAAAGTATTCATTTAGTACCTCGCCCATTTCCTCTGGCTCCACACATAGATTCCCTTGCCCATCCTTCAGTGGGCCAACCCTTTCCCTGGCTACCCTCTTGCTTTTTATGTACGTGTAAAAAGTCTTGGGATTTTCCTTAACCCTATTTGCTAATGACTTTTCGTGACCCCTTCTAGCCCTCCTGACTCCTTGCTTAAGTTCCTTCCTACTTTCCTCATATGCCACACAGGCTTCGTCTGTTCCCAGCCTTTTAGCCCTGACAAATGCCTCCTTTTTCTTTTTGACGAGGCCTACAATATCACTCGTCATCCAAGGTTCCCGAAAATTGCCGTATTTATCTTTCTTCCTCACAGGAACATGCCGGTCCTGTATTCCTTTCAACTGACACTTGAAAGCCTCCCACATGTCAGATGTTGATTTGCCCTCAAACATCCGCCCCCAATCTATGTTCTTCAGTTCCTGCCTAATATTGTTATAATTAGCCTTCCCCCAATTTAGCACATTCATCCTCGGACCACTCTTATCCTTATCCACCAGTACTTTAAAACTTACTGAATTGTGGTCACTGTTACCGAAATGCTCCCCTACTGAAACATCTACCACCTGGCCGGGCTCATTCCCCAATACCAGGTCCAGTACCGCCCCTTCCCTAGTTGGACTGTTTACATATTGTCTTAAGAAGCACTCCTGGATGCTCCTTACAAACTCCGCCCCTTCTAAGCCCCTGGCACTAAGTGAGTCCCAGTCAATATTGGGGAAGTTGAAGTCTCCCATCACCACAACCCTGTTGTTTTTACTCTTTTCCAAAATCTGTCTACCTATCTGCTCCTCTATCTCCCGCTGGCTGTTGGGAGGCCTGTAGTATACCCCCAACATTGTGACTGCACCCTTCTTATTCCTGATCTCTACCCATATAGCCTCACTGCCCTCTGAGGTGTCCTCTCGCAGTATAGCTGTGATATTCTCCCGAACAAGTAGCGCAACTCCACCTCCCCTTTTACATCCCCCTCTATCCCGCCTGAAACATCTAAATCCTGGAACGTTTAGCTGCCAATCCTGCCCTTCCCTCAACCAGGTCTCTGTAATGGTAACAACATCATAGTTCCAAGTAGTAATCCAAGCTCTAAGTTCATCTGCCTTACCCGTAATGCTCCTTGCATTAAAACATATGCACTTCAGGCCACCAGACCCGCTGTGTTCAGCAACTTCTCCCAACGGACACACGCAACGGACACACGCACTGACACACACACTGACACAAACACTCACTGACACACACACTCTGAATCACACACTAACACACACACACTGACACACACTGACACACACAACTGACACACACACTGACACACACACTGACACAAACGCTCACTGACACACACACACTCTGAATCACACCGACTACACACACATACTGGCACACACACTGAACCGTGCACAGGCACACACACACTGACATACACACAGACACACATACACACTGTCACACAAAACTGACACACACACTGACACACACACACTAACACACACACACTGACAAAAACACTGACACGCGCACTGACACACACACACACACTGAATCATACCGACTAACACACACATACTGGCACACACACTGACACATGCACCGGCACACACACACTGACATACACACTGATACACACTGACACACAAAACTGACACACACACTGACACACACACTGACACACACAAACTGACACACTGACACTGACAAAAACACTGACACGTGCACTGACACACACTCACTGACACACACACACACTGACACGCACACTGACAAGCACAGACTGACATACACACACTGGCACACACACTGACACACACACTGCCACGCACACTGCCACACACACTCACTGACACACACACACACTTACACACACACTGACACGCACAATGAACACACACACACTAACACTGGCACAGTGACACACACACAGGCACTCACACACTGACACACACACACTGACTCACACACACTGACACACACACACTGACACACACACTGACACAAACACTCACTGACACACACATACTCTGAATCACACACTAACACACACACACTGACACACACACTGACACACACACACTGACAAACACAACTGACACACACACTGACACACACACTCACTAACACACACACACTGACAAACACACTGAAACACACACTGACAAACACACACTGACACACACACTGACACACACAATTAACACACACACACTAACACAGACACACTGACACACACACTGACACACACGCACTGACCCACACATGCACTGACACACACGCACACTGACGCAGACACCGACACACACACTGACACACAAACTGACACAGATACTGACAGGTGCACACTGACTCACACACACTGACACACACACTGACACACGTACTCACTGACACACACACATTGTGACTCACACACTAACACACACGCTCTGACACATACCCACTGACACACACGCACAGGCATACACACAGACACAAACTGACACACGCACACTGACACACACACTGAAACACACGCACTGGCACACACATGCACTGACACACACGCACACTGACGCAGGCACCGACACACACACTGACACACAAACTGACACACACACTGACAGGTACACACTGACTCACACACACTGACACACACACTGACACACGTACTCACTGACACACACACACTGTGACTCACACACTAACACACACGCTCTGACACATACCCACTGACACACACACACAGGCATACACACAGACACAAACTGACACACGCACACTGACACACACACTGAAACACATGCACTGACGCACACATGCACTGACACACACACGCACACTGACGCAGGCACCGACACACATACTGAAACACAAACTGACACACACACTGACAGGTACACACTGACTCACACACACTGACACACACACACTGACACACACACTGACACACATACTCACTGACACACACACACTGTGACTCACACACTAACACACACACACAACTGACACACACTCTGACACACACATTGACACAAACACTAACTGACACACACACACTCTGAATCACACCGACTAGCACACACATACTGGCACACACACTGACACTTGCACAGGCACACACACACTGACATACACACAGACACACACACACACACTGTCACACAAAACTGACACACACACTGACGCACACACACTGACACACACACACTGACACACACACACTGACAAAACACTGACACGCGCACTGACACACACACACACTCTGAATCATACCGACTAATGCACACATACTGGCACACACACTGACACATGCACCGGCACATACACACTGACACACACTGACACACAAAACTGACACACACACTGACACACACACTGACACACACAAACTGACACACACAAACTTAAAAAAACACTGACACGCGCACTGACACATACTCACTGACACACACACACTGACACGCACACTGACACGCACAGACCCCCACACACACACTGGCACACACACTGGCACACGCACAGGCAGACACACACTGACACACACACTGACACACACACTGCCACACACACTGCCATACACACTCACTGACACACACACACACACTGACACACATACTGACACACACATACCGACAAACACACACTTACACACACACTGACACGCACAATGAACACACAGCCACTAACACAGGCACAGTGACACACACACAGACACTCACATTCTGACACACACACACTGACTCACACACACTGACACACACACACACTGACACACACACTGACACAAACACTCACTGACACACACAGACTCTGAATCACACACTAACACACACACACTGACACACACACTGACACACACACACTGACACACACAACTGACACACACACTGACGCACACACTGATACAATCATTCACTGACACACACACGCGCTGAATCACACCGACTAACACAGGCACTTAACACACTTACACACACACTGACACACACAATTAACACACACACACTAACACAGACACACTGACACACACACTGACACACACTGACCCACACAAACACTGAAAAACACTGACACACACACACTGACACACACACACTGACACACAAAAGTGACATACACACTGACACACACACTGACCCATGCATACTGACACACACTGACTCACACACACAGACAAACCCACTGACACACACACACTGACACTCACACTGACCCACACGGACTGACACACACACACTGACACACACACTCACTGACACACTCACTCACTGACACACACACTATGACACACACACTGGCTGCCACACACTGACAAACACACTGAAACACACACTGACACACACACTCTGACACACATACTGACACACACATACCGACAAACACACACTTACACACACACTGACACGCACAATGAACACACCACACTAACACAGTCACAGTGATACAAACACAGACACTAACACACTGACCCACACACACTGACTCACACACACTAACACACACACACTGACACACACACTGACACAAACTCTCACTGACTCACACATACTCTGAATCACACACTAACACACACACACTGACACACACACTGACACACACACACTGACACACACAACTGACACACGCGCTGAATCACACCGACTAACACAGGCACTTAACACACTTACACACACACTGAGACACACAATTAACACACACACACTAACACAGACACACTGACACACACACACTGACCCACACAAACATTGACAAACACTGACACACACACTGAAACACAAAACTGACATACACACTGACACACACACACTGACACACACACACTGACACATACACTCGCTGACACACTCACACACTGACACACACACGCTGACACACACGCACAGATACACACACACTCACACACACACTGACACAGACACACTGACACACACAATTGACACACACACTGAAAAAACACACCGGCACACACACACTGACACACACACACTGACACACACACTGACACGCACACTGACAAACACACACTGACACACACACACTGACACGCACACTGACATGCACAGACTGACACACACACTGGCACACGCACAGGCAGACACACACTGACACACACACTGGCACACACATACTGACACACACATTGACACACACAATTAGCACACACACTGACACACACACTGACACACACCCTGACACAGACACACTGACACACACAATTGACACACACACTGACAGAAACACACTGACATACACACAATGACACACACACAGTGACACACACAGTGACACGCACACTGACAAACACACACTGACACACACGCTGAAACACACACTGACACACACACTTACACACACATTGACACACACAATTAACACACACACACTAACACAGACGCACTGACACACACAATGGCACACACACACTGACCCACACACACACTGACAAACACTGACACACACACGGACACACACATGACACACATACACTGACACACACGCACACTGACGCACAAACTGACACACACACTGACACATACACTCACTAACACACACACACTGACACACACACTGCCACACACACTGACACACACAACTGACACACACAATTAACACACACACACTGACACACACACTCACTGACTCACACACACACTCTGACAAACACACTGACGCACACAAACTGACAAACACACTGCCACACACACTGACACACACAATTAACACACACACACTGACACACACACTCACTGACACACACACACACTCTGACAAACACACTGACGCACACAAACTGACAAACACACTGAAACACACACTGACACACACACACACACTGACACACACACTGACACGCACACACAGACACACACACAGACACACTCACTGACACACACACTGACACACACACTCACTGACACACTCACAAACACTGACACACACACACTGACAAACACACTGAAACACACACTAACACAGACACACTGACAAACACAATGGCACACACACACTGACCCACACACACACTGACAAACACTGACACACACACACGGACACACACATGACACACATGCACTGACAAACACGCACACTGACGCACAAACTGACACACACACTGACACATACACACTGACTCACATACTGACACACACACACTGACACACACACACTGACACACCCACTGCCACACACACTGACACACACAACTGACACACACACTGACACACACACTGACACAAACACTCACTGACACACACACACGCTGAATCACACCGACTAACACAGGCACTTAACACACACACACACTGACACACACAATTAACACACACACACTAACACAGACACACTGACACACACACTGACACACACACACTGTCCCACACACACACTGACAAACACTGACACACACACATTGACACACACACCCGCACACACACACTGACACACAAAACTGACACACACACTGAAACAGCATACTGACACACTCTGACACTCTCACACACTGACACACCCACTGACACACGCACACTGACACACACATTGACACGCACACTGACCCACACAGACTGACACACACACTCACTGACACACACACAAACTCTGACACACACTGGCACCCACACACTGACAAACACACTGACGCACACTGACAAACACACACTGACACACACACACTGAGACACACACACGGACACATACACACTGACACGTGCATACTGACACACACTGACACACATATACACTGACACACCCACTGACACACACACACTGACACGCACACTGACCCACAGATAGTGACACACACAAACTGACACACGCACTCACTGACACACACACTCACTGACACACACAGCCACACACACACTGACACACACACACAACTGACACACAGACTGACACAAACACTCAATGACACAAACATACTCTGAATCACACACTAACACACACACTGACACACACAATGACACACACATACTCTGACACACTCAACTGACACACACACTGACACACACACTGACACAAACACTCACTGATGCACACACGCGCTGAATCGCACCGACTAACACAGGCACTTAAAACACTTACACACACACTGACACACACAATTAACAAACACACACTAACACAGACACACTGACACACACACTGACACACACACACTGACACACACACACAACTGACAGACACACTGACACACACACTGACACAAACACTCAATGACACAAACATACTCTGAATCACACACTAACAGACACACTGACACACACAATAGAACATAGAACATAGAACAATACAGCGCAGTACAGGCCCTTCGGCCCACGATGTTGCACCAAAACAAAAGCCATCTAACCTACACTATGCCATTATCATCCATATGTTTATCCAATAAACTTTTAAATGCCCTCAATGTTTGCGGGTTCACTACTGTAGCAGGTAGGGCATTCCACGGCCTCACTACTGTGACACACACATACTCTGACACACTCAACTGACACACACACTGACACACACACTGACACAAACTCTCACTGACACACACACGCGCTGAATTACACCGACTAACACAGGCACTTAAAACACTTACACACACACTGACACACACAATTAACACACACACACACTAACACAGACACACTGACACACACACTGACACACACACACTGACCCACACAAACACTGACGCACACACATACACACTGACACACAAAACTGACATACACAGTGACACACACTGACACACACACACAGACAAACCCACTGACACACACACACTTACAAACACACTGACATGCACACTGACCCACACAGACTGACACACGCACACTGACACACACACTCACTGACAAACTCATTCACTGACACACACACACACTCTGACACACACACTGGCACCCACACACTGACAAACACACTGAAACACACTGACACACAAACACTGACTCACACACACTGAGACACACACACACACTGAGACACAAACACGGACACACACACACTGACACATGCATACTGACACACACTGACACACACACATCCACTGACACAGACTGACACACACACTGACACATCCACCAACACAGACTGATGCACACTCACTGACACACACACTCACTGACCCACTCACTCACTGACACACACACACACACACTCTGACACACACACTGGCACCCACCCACTGACAAACTCACTGACACACACTGACACACACACTGGCACACACATACTGACACACACACACACACTCTGATACACACACTGGCACCCAACCACTGACGAACTCACTGACACACACTGACACACACACTGGCACACACATACTGACACACACACACACACACTGACACACACACTGGCACACACATACTGACACACACACACACTGACACACACACTGGCACACACATACTGCCACACACACTGACACACACACTGACACACACACACACAGACACACACTCACTGACACATACACACACACTCTGACACACACATACCGACAAACACACACTTACACACACATTGACACACACAATTAACACACACACAGACACACACACACTCACTGACACACACACACACTCTGACACACACACTGACACACACACACTGACAAACACACTGAAACACACACTGACACACACACACTGACACACACACAGACACACTCACTGACACACACACTGACACACACACACACTGACACACACACTGAAACACACACCGACAAACACACACTGACACACACAATTAACACACACACACTAACAGACACACTCACACACACACACTGACACACACACACTGACCCACACACACACTGTCAAACACTGACACACACACACACGGACACACACATGACACACATGCACTTACACACACGCACACTGACGCAGACACCGACACACGCACTGACACACAAACTGACACACACACTGACACGTACACACTGACTCACACACACTGACACACACACACTGACACACAAACTGACACACACATTGACACGTACACACTGACTCACACACAGTGACACACACACTGACACTCACACACTGACACACACACACACTGACTCACACACACTGATATGCACACTGACACAAACACTCACTGACACACACACAATCTGAATCACACACTAACACTCACACACTGTCCCACACACACACTGACAAACACTGACACACACACTGACACACACACACTGACACACAAAACTCACACACATACTGATACACACACACTGAAACATGCATACTGACACACACTGACACACACACACACTGACACACATATTGACACACACACACTGACACACACACTGTCACGTACACTGACCCACACAGACTGACACACACACTCATTGACACACACACTCACTGACACACACACACACTCTGAGACACACTGGCACCCACACACTGACAAACACACTGAAACACACACACTGAAACACACACACTGACACACACTGAAAAACAAAACTGACAGACACACTGACACACAGGCACTGATACACACACAGACTGACACACACACACACTCTGACACACACACACAGACAAACACACACTGCCACACATACTGACACACTCACACTAACACACAGACAGACACACATACACTGACACACACACACTGACACACACACACTGACACACACACACACTGACACGCACACTGACACGCACAGACTGACACACACACACTGGAACACACACTGGCACACGCACAGACAGACACACACTGACACACACACTGCCACACACACACTGACACCCACACTGACACACCCATACCGACAAACACACACTTACACACACTGACACACACATTTAACACACACACTGGCACACACAAACTGACACATACTCACAGGCACACATACACTGACAATTGACACACACACTGACACACACAAACTGACACACACACACTGCGACACGCACACTGACGCACACACTGAAATACACACTGATGCACACGTGCACTGATACACTCACTGACACACACAAACTGACACACACAACTGACACACAGACTGACACACACAGCCAGACACACACACTGACACACACACTGACAAACTGACACTGACACACACACAGTGACAGACACACTGACACATTCACCCGGGCACAGACACACTGACACACACACTGACACACATTCACTGACAGAAACACTGACACGCACACTGACCCACACACACAGACACACAAACACTGACACACAGACACCGACACACAAACACACTGACACACAGGCACACGCAGTGAGCAACACACACTGACACACACTCACTGACACACACACACTCTGTCACCCACTCACTGACACACACGCTGACACACACACACAGACACACACACATTGACACACACACTGACACACACACACTGACACACACACTGACACAAACACACTGACAGACACACACTGACACACACTAACACACACCCACTGGAACACACAATGACATTAACACACTGACACACACACACGGGCGGATGGACACACACTGACACACACACTGATTCACAAACACTGACACACACACACACACTGACACATGCACACTGACACATGCACGGTGACACACAAACTGACACCCCCACACTGACACACACACTGACACACACACTGACACACACGCACTGACACTCACACACTGACAAAAAGACTGAAACACACACCGACACCCACACACTGACACACACACTGACACACATACCGACAAACACACACTTACACACAAACTGACATACACAATGAACACACACACTAACACAGACACACTGACACACACACTGACACAGACCCTGAAACACACAAACACTGGCACACACACACTGACACACACACTGACACACACTGACTGACAAACACACGTTCTGACACACCCACACACTTACACACATACAGTGACACACAGACTGGCACACACGCACTGACACACACACACACACTGGCACACTCAACTTCCACACGCACTGACACACATACACTGACTCCCACACACTGTCACACACACACACTTACACGCACACACAGACCCACACACACTGACGCACATTCACTCACACACACACACTGACACACGCACACTAACACAAACATATTGACACACACATTGACACACACATACTGACACACACTGAAACACACACACTGACACACACAACTGACAGACACACTGACACACACGCACTGACACACACACAGACTGACACATACACTCTGACACACACACAGACATACACACACAGCCACACATCGTGACACACACACACACTGGCACACAGAATGACACACACACACTGACACACACACTGACACACACGCACAGACACACAAACACTGACACACACACTGACACACACATACTGGCACACGGACAAAAATACACGGGCACGCACAGACTGAGACTCACACTGGCACACGCATAGGCAGACACACACTGACACGCACACTACGCACACACACTGACACACACACTGACACGTACACTGACACGCACAGACTGACACACACACTGGCACATGCACAGGCAGACACACACTGACACACACACTGACACACACACAACTGACAGATACACTGACACACACGCACTGACACACACACAGACTGACACACACACACTCTGACACACACACAGACACACACACACTGCCACACATACTGACGCACACACACACTGGCACACAGACTGACACACACACACTGACACACACACACACTGACACACACACACTGACACACACACTGATACACACACTGACACACACACACAGACAAACACCCACACTGACACAGACACAAACACACTGACACACACACTGACACACACTGAAACACACACTGACACACAGACTGACACACCCACTGGCACACAAACACTGACACTCACTGTCACACACAGACTGACACACACAGACTGACACACACACACACACTGACACACGATAACTGACACACACATACTGACGCACACCCACAATGACACACACACACTGCCACACACACACTGACACATGCACTGACAGATACTCACACTGACGCACACACACTGAGACATACATTGACACACCCACACTGACACACACACTGACAAACACACACTGACACGAGCACTGACACACACATTGACACACACAAACTGACGCACACACTGACACACACACTGACACACACAGTAACACAAACGCACTGACATACTCTGACACACACACTGACACACACACACTGACGCATACACCGACACACACACTGACGCAGACACTGACACATACACACTGACCCGCACACACTGTTGCACACACTGACACACACACACTGATACACACGCACTGACACACACACACTGACATAAACACACATTGACACACACACTGCCACCCACAATGACACCCATCCACTGACACATGCACTGACACACACACACTGACACACACACTGACACACACGCACTGACACATGCACTGACACACACACACTGACACACACACTGACACGCACGCACTGACACACACAACTGGCACCAACACACATACACACACAAACTGACACACACACTGATACACACACTGACACACACACACAGACAAACACCCACACTGACATAGACACTGACACAAACACACTGACACAAACGAAGACGCACGCACACACACACTGACACACACACACACTGACACATAATAACTGACACACACACACTGACAAATTCTGACGCACACACACAATGACACAATGACACACACACACTGCCACACACACACTGACACATGCACTGACAGACATTCGCACTGGCGCACACACACTGAGACACAAACTGACACACACGCACTGACACTCACACTGACACACACACTGACACACACACACTGACGCACAAACCGACACACACACTAATGCACACACTGACACACACACAGAAATCTACACACTGAACCACACACTGACAGACACGCACTGACACACACACACTGACACATGCACTGTCACACACACACACTGACACACACGCACTGACATACACACACACTGACACACCCATATGGACAAATACAACGGACACCAACACTGACACACACACACTGACACACACACATTGACACTAACACACACACTGACACACTCAATGTCAAAAAAACTGACACACACACTGACACACACGCACTGACACACACACTGACACACACACTGACACACACACAGACACATACGCACTGATCCACACACACTGACACACGCACACTGACACACATAACTAACACGCACACTGGCACACACAAACTGACACACACACTGACACACACACACTCACTGACACACACACAATGACACACACACACTAACACTGACAGACACTCGCACTGATGCACACACACTGAGACACACACTGGCACACACGCACTGACACACTCACAGACACACACACACTGACACACACACCGACACACCCACTGACGCACTCACTGACACACACACAGACACATACACACTGACCCACACAAACTGACACACACAATGACACACACAAACTGACACACACAAACTGCCGCATACACTGACACACACACACTGACACACATACTGCCACCCAAAATGACACACACACACTGACACACACACATGGACGCAAACACACACTGACACATGCACTGACACACACGCAATGACACACACACTGACACACACATACTGACACATAAAACTGACATCAACACACACACACACTGACGAACACACACTGACACACACGCACTGGCACACACACACTGACACAAACACACACTGACACACGATAACTGACACACACGGACACACACACCCACAATGACGCACACACACTGCCACACACACACTGACACATGCACTGACAGACACTCACACTGACGCACACACACTGAGACATACATTGACACACACATTGACACACACAAACTGCCGCATACACTGACACACACACTGACACACACACTGACACACACACAGTGACACACACGCACTGACACATTCTGACACACACACTGACACACACGCACTGACACACACACACTGACATAAACACACATTGACACACACTCTGCCACCCACAATGACACCCATCCACTGACACATGCACTGACACACACACACTGACACACACACTGACACACACGCACTGACACATGCACTGACACACACACACACTTACACATAATAACTGACACACACACACTGGCAAACTCTGACGCACACACACAATGACACAATGACACACACACACTGCCACACACACACTGACACATGCACTGACAGACATTCGCACTGGCGCACAGACACTGAGACACAAACTGACACACACGCACTGACACTCACACTGACACACACACTGACACACACACACTGACGCACAAACCGACACACACACTAATGCACACACTGACACACACACAGAAATCTACACACTGAACCACACACTGACACACACGCACTGACACACACACACTGACACATGCACTGTCACACACACACACTGACACACACACTGACACACACGCACTGACATACACACACACTGACAAACCCATACGGACAAATACAACGGACACCAACACTGACACACACACAAACTGACACACACACACACACTGACACTAACACACACACTGACACACTCAATGTCACAAAAACTGACACACACACTGACACACACGCACTGACACACACACTGACACACACACTGACACACACACAGACACATACACACTGATCCACACACACTGACACACGCACACTGACACACATAACTAACACGCACACTGGCACACACACAGGCACGCACAAACTGACACACACACTGACACACACACACACACTGACACACACACAATGACACACACACACTAACACTGACAGACACTCGCACTGATGCACACACACTGAGACACACACTGGCACACATGCACTGACACACACACCGACACACCCACTGACGCACTCACTGACACACACACAGACACATACACACTGACCCACACAAACTGACACACACAATGACACACACAAACTGAGACACACACACTGACACACACACACAGACGCAAACACACACTGACACATGCACTGACACACACGCAATGACACACACACTGACACACACATACTGACACATAAAACTGACATCAACACACACACACACTGACAAACACACACTGACACACACGCACTGGCACACACACACTGACACAAACACACACTGACACACGATAACTGACACACACACGGACACACACCCACAATGACGCACACACACTGCCACATACACACTGACACATGCACTGACAGACACTCACACTGACGCACAAACACTGAGACATACATTGACATACACATTGACACACACAAACTGCCGCATACACCGACACACACACTGACACACACACTGACACACACACAGTGACACACGCGCACTGACACACTCTGACACACACACTGACACACACGCACTGACACACACACACTGACATAAACACACATTGACACAAACTCTGCCACCCACAATGACACCATCCACTGACACATGCACTGACACACACACACTGACACACACACTGACACACACGCACTGACACATGCACTGACACACACACACTGACACACACACTGACACGCACCACGGACACACAAACTCTGACACACACACTGACACATACGCACTGACACACACACTGACACAAACACAGACACACCCATGCTGACAAATACAACTGACACCAACACTGGCACACACACGGACACACACACTGACACTAACACGCACACTGACACAGACAATGACACAAAAACTGACACACACACTGACACACACTCAGTGACACACACACGCACTGAAACACGCACACTGACACACACATACTCACACACACATACTGACACACACACACTGACAAACACTGACAAACACACTGACACACACACACTGACACACGAGAACTGACACACACTGACACACACTGACGCACACCCACAGACACTCGCACTGATGCACACACACTGAGACAAACACTGACACACACACACTGACACACACACTGACACACACACTGACACACACACACACACTGACACAAACACACTGACACACACTGGCACACACGAACTGACACAGACACTGACACACTCACTGACACACATGCACTGACGCACAAACCGACACACACACTGATGCACACACTGACACACACACAGAAACATACACACTGACCCACACACACTGACATACATGCACTGACACACACACACTGACACACACACACACTGACACAGACACTGTCACCCACAATGACACACACACTGACACACACACACTGACACATGCATTGACACACACAGACTCACACACTGACGCACACGCACTGACACGCACACTGACACAAACACTGACACACCCATGCTGACAAATACAACTGACACCAACACTGACACACACACACAGGGACACACAGTGACACTAACACGCACACTGACACACGCAATGACACAAAAACTGACACACACACTGACACACACTCAGTGACACACACATGCACTGACACATGCACACTGACACTCACACTGACACACACGAGCTGACACACACACTGACACACAAACACTGACAAACAATAACTGACGCACACACACAGTCGCACACCTAGAATGACAGACACACACTGCCACACTGACACACACACTGACACAATCACCCTGACACACATAACTAACACACACACTGACACACATGAACTGACACACACACTGACACACACTGACACACACACAATGACACTGACAGACACTCGCACTGACGCACACACACTAAGACACACACTACCACACACGCACTGACACACACACTGACACACTCACTGACACACATGCACTGACGCACAAACCGTCACACACACTGATGCACACACTGACACACACACAGATACATACACACTGACCCACACACACTGACATACACGCACTGCCACACACACACTGACACACACACACACTGACACAGACACTGCCACTCACAATGACACACACACTGACACACACACACTGACACATGCACTGACACACAGACACACTGACACACACGCACTGACACAAACACTGACACACCCATGCTGACAAATGCAACTGACACCAACACTGACACACACACACGGACACACACACTGACACTAACACGCACACTGACACACACAATGACACAAAAACTGACACACACACTGACACACACTCAGTGACACACACACGCACTGACACACGCACACTGACTCACACATACTCACACACACATACTGACACACACACACTGACAAACACACTGACACACGCACTGACACACGAGAACTGACACACACACTGACACACACTGACGCACACCCACAATGACACACACACTCTGCCACACACACAGTGACACATGCACTGACAGACACTCGCACTGATGCACACACACTGAGACATACACTGACACACACACGCTGACACACACACTGACACACACACTGACACACACACACTGACGCACACTCGAACACACACACTGACGCCCACACTGACACACACACAGACACATACACTGACAACCACACACTGACACACACACATACACACACACACTGACACACACAATTAACACGCACACTGACACACACACTGACACACACGAACTGACACACACACTGACACACACACACACTGACACACACACTGACACAAATACACTGACATGCACGAACTGACACACACACTGACACACACATACTCACACAAACACATAGTGACACTCACTGACACACACTGGCACACACGAACTTACATACACACTGACACACATATACCCACACAAACACATACTGACACTCACTGACAAACACTCTGACACCCACGCACAATGACACACACACACTGCCACACACACACTGACGCATACACTGACAGACACTCGCACTGACGTACACACACTGAGACACAAACTGACACACACGCACTGACGCCCAAACCGACACACACACTGACGCACGCACTGACACACACACAGAAACATACACACTGACCCACACACACTGACACACACACTGACACACACACTCTGATACTCACGCACTGACACACAGACACTGACACACACACACACTGACACACACACTGACACCCACAATGACACACACACCCACTCACACATTCACTGACACACACACACACTGACACACATAACTAACACGCACACTGGCACACACACTGACACACCTGAACTGACACGCACACTGACACACACACACACTGACACACACACACTGGCACACTCGCACTGAGACACACACTGACACACTCACTGACACACACGAGCTGACATACACACTGACACACAAGCACTGACACAAACAAACTGACACACAATAACTGACACACACACACTGAGACACACACTGACACACACGCACTGACACACGCAATGACACACACACACACACACTGACGCACACGCACTGACACACACACACTGACACACACAAATTGACACACACACTGACTCCCACAATGCCACACACACACTGACACACTCGCACAGACACACACACACTAACACACTCACACTGACACGCACATACTGACACACCTAACTAACCCACACACTGACACACACATACTCACACACACATACTGACACACACACACTCTGACCAACACTGACACACACACTGACACACTAACACACTGACACACATAGTGACACACACGAGCTGACATACACACTGCCACACAAGCACTGACACACACACACTGGCACTCAATAACAGACACACACACTGACAGACACTGACGCACACTCACAATGGCACACACACACTGCCACACACCCCCTATCTCATGCACTGACAGACATAAGCACTGATGCACATACACTGAGACACACACAGACACACGCTCACTGACACAAACACTGACACACACACTGACACACACACTGACGCATACAGACTGACCCACTCAAACTGACACACACACTGACACACACAACCTGAGACAAACGCACCGACACATGCACTGACACACACACACTGACACACACACTGCCACCCAAAATGACACACACACACTGACATACACACACTGACACACACACTGACTGACACACACAACTGACACACATGCACTGGCACACACATGATCCGGCTCACACACTGACACACACACTGACAAACACACCCTGACAAACACAAACTGACACACCCACTGACACACAGACACTGACACACACATTGACACACACACTGACACACATGCACTGACACACACACACTGACACACACACTGACACACACATTCTGACACACACCACTGACACACACACTGACACACACAGACTGACACACACACACTAACACATGCTCTGACACACACACACTGAGACACACACTGACACACACGCATTGACACACGCAATGACACACACACACACACACTGACGCACACGCACTGACACACACACACTGACACACACAAATTGACACACACACTGACTCCCACAATGCCACACACACACTGACACACTCGCACAGACACACACACACTAACACACTCACACTGACACGCACATACTGACACACCTAACTAACCCACTCACTGACACACACATACTCACACACACATACTGACACACACACACTCTGACCAACACTGACACACACACTGACACACTAACGCACTGACACACATAGTGACACACACGAGCTGACATACACACTGCCACACAAGCACTGACACACACACACTGACACTCAATAACAGACACACACACTGACAGACACTGACGCACTCTCACAATGGCACACACACACTGCCACACACCCACTATCACATGCACTGACAGACATAAGCACTGATGCACATACACTGAGACACACACAGACACACACGCACTGACACAAACACTGACACACACACTGACACACACACTGACACACACATTCTGACACACACCACTGACACACACACTGACACACACAGACTGACACACACACACTTACACACACACTGATGCACACCCACTTATTCACAGACACTGACACATGCACTGACACACACACACTGAGACACACACTGACACACATGCACTGATATACACAATGACACACACACACACACTGACACACACGCACTGACACACACACACTGACACACACAAATTGACACACTCACTGGTCCCACAATGCCACACACACACTGACACACACACACTGACACACACATACTGACACACCTAACTAACCCACACACTGACACACACATACTCACACACACATACTGACACACACACACACTGTCCAACACTGACACACACACTGACACACAAACACACTGACACACACAGTGACACACACGAGCTGACATACACACTGCCGCACAAGCACTGACACACACACACTGACACACAATAACTGACACACACACACTGACAGACACTGATGCACACTCACAATGACACACACACACTGCCACACACCCACTATCTCATGCACTGACAGACACAAGCACTGACGCACATACACTGAGACACACACATACACACACGCACTGACACAAACACTGACACACACACACTGACGCACACACCGACACACACACTGACGAACAGACTGACACAAACTCAGTGACACACACGCACTGACACACACACTGACACACACACACTGATGCATACACCGATACACACACTGACGCAGACACTGACACATACACACTGACCCACACACACTGTCACACACACTGACACAAACACACACACCGACACACACACTGACGAACAGACTGACACAAACTCAGTGACACACACGCACTGACACACACACTGACACACACACTGACACACACACACTGATGCATACACCGATACACACACTGACGCAGACACTGACACATACACACTGGCACACACGCACTGACACAAACACACACTGACACATGCACTGACACACACACACTGACACACACGCACTGGAACACATGCACTGACACCAACACACACACACACACACTGACAAACACACACTGACACACACACTGACACTGGAACACACACTGACACACACTCTGACTCACACACTGACACACACATACTGGCTCACACACACTGACACACACACAGACTCACACATACTGACACACATAACTAGCATTGCACACTGACACACACATACTGACACAGACGAGCTGACACACACACTGACACACACACACTGACACACACACACACTGACACACAATAACTGCCACACACACACTGACGCACACCCACAATGACACACACACACTGCCACACACACACTGACACCTGCACTGACAGTCACTCACACTGACGCACACACACGGAGACATGCATTGACACACACACACTGACACACACACTGAGAAACACACACTGACACAAGCACTGACGCACACACCGACACACACACTGACACACACACAGACACACACACAGTAACACAAACGCACTGACACACTCTGACACACACACTAACACACACACACTGTGTATTCACCGACGCACACACTGACGCAGACACTGACACATACACACTGACCCGCACACACTGACACACACGCACTGACACACACACACTGACATAAACACACATTGACACACACACTGCCACCCAGAATGACACCCACCCACTGACACATGCACTGACACACACACACTGACACACACTGACACACATGCACTGACACTTGCACTGACACACACACACACTGACACACACACTGACACGCACGCACTGACACACAAACTCTGACACACACACTGACACACACATACTGACACACACAACTGACACCAACACACATACACACTGACACTCACACACTGACACACACACTGACACTGGAACACACACTGACAGACACTCTGACTCACACACTGACACACACACACTGACACACACAAACTGACACACACACTGATACACACACTGACACACACACACACAGACAAACACCCATACTGACTCCACAGACACTGACACAAACACACTGACACAAACGAAGACGCACACACACACACACTGACACACACACACACTGACACATAATAACTGACACACACACACTGACATACACGCACTGATACATACACACTGACACATGCACTGACACACACACACACTGTCACACACACACTAACACACACGCACTGACATACACAGACACTGACACACCCATACGGACAAACACAACGGACACCAACAGTGACACACACACACACTGACACACACACACACTGACACTAACACACACACTGACACACACAATGTCACAAAAACTGACACACAAGCACTGACGCACACACCAACACACACACTGACGCACACACTGACACACACACAGACACATACACACTGATCCACACACACTGGCAAACACACTGGCACACACGAACTGACACACACACACGCACTGACACACACACACTGACACACACACACTAACACTGACAGACAGTCGCACTGATGCACACACACTGAGACACACACTGGCACACACGCACTGACACAAACACTGACACACTCACAGACACACACACACTGATGCACACATCGACACACCCACTGACGAACACACTGACACACACACAGACACATACACACTGACCCATACAAACTGACACACACACTGACACACACAAACTGACACACACGCACTGACACATGCATTGACACACATACACTGACACACACATTGCCACCCAAATTGACACACACACTGACACACACACACTGACACATGCACTGACACACACACTGACTGACACACACAACTGACACTGGCACACACACTACACATGCACTGACACACACACCACTGACACACACACTGACACACATGCTGTAGCACACATACTCTGACTCATACACTGACACACACACTGACAAACACACCCTGACACACACACAGACACACAAAATGATACACACACTGACACACACACAGACACACACAAACACTGACACACACACACTGTAATACTCACTGACAAACAGAAACTGACACACCCACTGACACACAGACACACACACTGACACACACATACTGACACACACACTGACACACACACTGATGCACACCCACTTATACACACACTGACACATGCACTGACACACACACACTGACACACATTCACGGACACACACACTGACACACACAATGACACACACACACGGACACACACACACTGACACACACGCACTGACACACACACACTGACACACACAAACTGACACACACACTGACTCCCACAAGGACACACAGACACTGACACACACGCACAGACACACGTACACTGACACACACACACTTACACACACATACTGGCACACATAACTAACCCATACACTGATACACACATACTCACACACACATACTGACACACACACACACTGACCAACACTGACACACACACACTGACACACTAACACACTGACACACACTCTGACACACACGAGCTGATATACACACTGACACTCAAGCACTGACACACACACTGACGCACAATAAGTGACACACACACTGACAGACACTGACGCACACTCTCAATGACACACACACACTGCCACACACACAGTGACACATGCACTGACAAACAATCGCACTGACACACACGCACTGACACAAACACTGACACAAACACTGACACACACACACTGATGCACACACCGACACACACACTGACGCACAGACTGACACACACACAGTGACTCACACGCACTGACACACACACTGACACACAAACTGACATACGCACACTGACACACACAGTGACACACACGAGCTGACATACACACTGCCGCACAAGCACTGACACACACACACTGACACACAATAACTGACACACACACACTGACAGACACTGATGCACACTCACAATGGCACACACACACTGCCACACACCCACTATCTCATGCACTGACAGACACAAGCACTGACGCACATACACTGAGACACACACATACACACACGCACTGACACAAACACTGACACACACACACTGACGCACACACCGACACACACACTGACGAACAGACTGACACAAACTCAGTGACACACACGCACTGACACACACACTGACACACACACTGACACACACACACTGATGCATACACCGATACACACACTGACGCAGACACTGACACATACACACTGACCCACACACACTGTCACACACACTGACACAAACACACACACTGACACACACGCACTGGCACACACGTACTGACACAAACACACACTGACACATGCACTGACACACACACACTGACACACACGCACTGGAACACATGCACTGACACCAACACACACACACACACACTGACAAACACACACTGACACACACACTGACACTGGAACACACACTGACACACACTCTGACTCACACACTGACACACACATACTGGCTCACACACACTGACACACACACAGACTCACACATACTGACACACATAACTAGCATTGCACACTGACACACACATACTGACACAGACGAGCTGACACACACACTGACACACACACACTGACACACACACACACTGACACACAATAACTGCCACACACACACTGACGCACACCCACAATGACACACACACACTGCCACACACACACTGACACCTGCACTGACAGTCACTCACACTGACGCACACACACGGAGACATGCATTGACACACACACACTGACACACACACTGAGAAACACACACTGACACAAGCACTGACGCACACACCGACACACACACTGACACACACACAGACACACACACAGTAACACAAACGCACTGACACACTCTGACACACACACTAACACACACACACTGTGTATTCACCGACGCACACACTGACGCAGACACTGACACATACACACTGACCCGCACACACTGACACACACACACTGACACACACACACTGACATAAACACACATTGACACACACACTGCCACCCAGAATGACACCCACCCACTGACACATGCACTGACACACACCACTGACACACACACTGACACACACAGACTGACACACACACACTTACACACACACTGATGCACACCCACTTATTCACAGACACTGACACATGCACTGACACACACACACTGAGACACACACTGACACACATGCACTGATACACACAATGACACACACACACACACTGACACACACGCACTGACACACACACACTGACACACACAAATTGACACACTCACTGGTCCCACAATGCCACACACACACTGACACACACACACTGACACACACATACTGACACACCTAACTAACCCACACACTGACACACACATACTCACACACACATACTGACACACACACACACTGTCCAACACTGACACACACACTGACACACAAACACACTGACACACACAGTGACACACACGAGCTGACATACACACTGCCGCACAAGCACTGACACACACACACTGACACACAATAACTGACACACACACACTGACAGACACTGATGCACACTCACAATGACACACACACACTGCCACACACCCACTATCTCATGCACTGACAGACACAAGCACTGACGCACATACACTGAGACACACACATACACACACGCACTGACACAAACACTGACACACACACACTGACGCACACACCGACACACACACTGACGAACAGACTGACACAAACTCAGTGACACACACGCACTGACACACACACTGACACACACACTGACACACACACACTGATGCATACACCGATACACACACTGACGCAGACACTGACACATACACACTGACCCACACACACTGTCACACACACTGACACAAACACACACACCGACACACACACTGACGAACAGACTGACACAAACTCAGTGACACACACGCACTGACACACACACTGACACACACACTGACACACACACACTGATGCATACACCGATACACACACTGACGCAGACACTGACACATACACACTGGCACACACGCACTGACACAAACACACACTGACACATGCACTGACACACACACACTGACACACACGCACTGGAACACATGCACTGACACCAACACACACACACACACACTGACAAACACACACTGACACACACACTGACACTGGAACACACACTGACACACACTCTGACTCACACACTGACACACACATACTGGCTCACACACACTGACACACACACAGACTCACACATACTGACACACATAACTAGCATTGCACACTGACACACACATACTGACACAGACGAGCTGACACACACACTGACACACACACACTGACACACACACACACTGACACACAATAACTGCCACACACACACTGACGCACACCCACAATGACACACACACACTGCCACACACACACTGACACCTGCACTGACAGTCACTCACACTGACGCACACACACGGAGACATGCATTGACACACACACACTGACACACACACTGAGAAACACACACTGACACAAGCACTGACACACACACCGACACACACACTGACACACACACAGACACACACACAGTAACACAAACGCACTGACACACTCTGACACACACACTAACACACACACACTGTGTATTCACCGACGCACACACTGACGCAGACACTGACACATACACACTGACCCGCACACACTGACACACACGCACTGACACACACACACTGACATAAACACACATTGACACACACACTGCCACCCAGAATGACACCCACCCACTGACACATGCACTGACACACACACACTGACACACACTGACACACATGCACTGACACTTGCACTGACACACACACACACTGACACACACACTGACACGCACGCACTGACACACAAACTCTGACACACACACTGACACACACATACTGACACACACAACTGACACCAACACACATACACACTGACACTCACACACTGACACACACACTGACACTGGAACACACACTGACAGACACTCTGACTCACACACTGACACACACACACTGACACACACAAACTGACACACACACTGATACACACACTGACACACACACACACAGACAAACACCCATACTGACTCCACAGACACTGACACAAACACACTGACACAAACGAAGACGCACACACACACACACTGACACACACACACACTGACACATAATAACTGACACACACACACTGACATACACGCACTGATACATACACACTGACACATGCACTGACACACACACACACTGTCACACACACACTAACACACACGCACTGACATACACAGACACTGACACACCCATACGGACAAACACAACGGACACCAACAGTGACACA
This sequence comes from Scyliorhinus torazame, assembly GCF_047496885.1. NCBI lineage: Eukaryota > Metazoa > Chordata > Chondrichthyes > Carcharhiniformes > Scyliorhinidae > Scyliorhinus > Scyliorhinus torazame. Next base: position 220,944,867 of record NC_092719.1, read on the forward strand.
CACACACACTGACACACACACACACTGACACTAACACACACACTGACACACACAATGTCACAAAAACTGACACACAAGCACTGACGCACACACCAACACACACACTGACGCACACACTGACACACACACAGACACATACACACTGATCCACACACACTGGCAAACACACTGGCACACACGAACTGACACACACACACGCACTGACACACACACACTGACACACACACACTAACACTGACAGACAGTCGCACTGATGCACACACACTGAGACACACACTGGCACACACGCACTGACACAAACACTGACACACTCACAGACACACACACACTGATGCACACATCGACACACCCACTGACGAACACACTGACACACACACAGACACATACACACTGACCCATACAAACTGACACACACACTGACACACACAAACTGACACACACGCACTGACACATGCATTGACACACATACACTGACACACACATTGCCACCCAAATTGACACACACACTGACACACACACACTGACACATGCACTGACACACACACTGACTGACACACACAACTGACACTGGCACACACACTACACATGCACTGACACACACACCACTGACACACACACTGACACACATGCTGTAGCACACATACTCTGACTCATACACTGACACACACACTGACAAACACACCCTGACACACACACAGACACACAAAATGATACACACACTGACACACACACAGACACACACAAACACTGACACACACACACTGTAATACTCACTGACAAACAGAAACTGACACACCCACTGACACACAGACACACACACTGACACACACATACTGACACACACACTGACACACACACTGATGCACACCCACTTATACACACACTGACACATGCACTGACACACACACACTGACACACATTCACGGACACACACACTGACACACACAATGACACACACACACGGACACACACACACTGACACACACGCACTGACACACACACACTGACACACACAAACTGACACACACACTGACTCCCACAAGGACACACAGACACTGACACACACGCACAGACACACGTACACTGACACACACACACTTACACACACATACTGGCACACATAACTAACCCATACACTGATACACACATACTCACACACACATACTGACACACACACACACTGACCAACACTGACACACACACACTGACACACTAACACACTGACACACACTCTGACACACACGAGCTGATATACACACTGACACTCAAGCACTGACACACACACTGACGCACAATAAGTGACACACACACTGACAGACACTGACGCACACTCTCAATGACACACACACACTGCCACACACACAGTGACACATGCACTGACAAACAATCGCACTGACACACACGCACTGACACAAACACTGACACAAACACTGACACACACACACTGATGCACACACCGACACACACACTGACGCACAGACTGACACACACACAGTGACTCACACGCACTGACACACACACTGACACACAAACTGACATACGCACACTGACACACACAGTGACACACACGAGCTGACATACACACTGCCGCACAAGCACTGACACACACACACTGACACACAATAACTGACACACACACACTGACAGACACTGATGCACACTCACAATGGCACACACACACTGCCACACACCCACTATCTCATGCACTGACAGACACAAGCACTGACGCACATACACTGAGACACACACATACACACACGCACTGACACAAACACTGACACACACACACTGACGCACACACCGACACACACACTGACGAACAGACTGACACAAACTCAGTGACACACACGCACTGACACACACACTGACACACACACTGACACACACACACTGATGCATACACCGATACACACACTGACGCAGACACTGACACATACACACTGACCCACACACACTGTCACACACACTGACACAAACACACACACTGACACACACGCACTGGCACACACGTACTGACACAAACACACACTGACACATGCACTGACACACACACACTGACACACACGCACTGGAACACATGCACTGACACCAACACACACACACACACACTGACAAACACACACTGACACACACACTGACACTGGAACACACACTGACACACACTCTGACTCACACACTGACACACACATACTGGCTCACACACACTGACACACACACAGACTCACACATACTGACACACATAACTAGCATTGCACACTGACACACACATACTGACACAGACGAGCTGACACACACACTGACACACACACACTGACACACACACACACTGACACACAATAACTGCCACACACACACTGACGCACACCCACAATGACACACACACACTGCCACACACACACTGACACCTGCACTGACAGTCACTCACACTGACGCACACACACGGAGACATGCATTGACACACACACACTGACACACACACTGAGAAACACACACTGACACAAGCACTGACGCACACACCGACACACACACTGACACACACACAGACACACACACAGTAACACAAACGCACTGACACACTCTGACACACACACTAACACACACACACTGTGTATTCACCGACGCACACACTGACGCAGACACTGACACATACACACTGACCCGCACACACTGACACACACACACTGACACACACACACTGACATAAACACACATTGACACACACACTGCCACCCAGAATGACACCCACCCACTGACACATGCACTGACACACACACACTGACACACACTGACACACATGCACTGACACTTGCACTGACACACACACACACTGACACACACACTGACACGCACGCACTGACACACAAACTCTGACACACACACTGACACACACATACTGACACACACAACTGACACCAACACACATACACACTGACACTCACACACTGACACACACACTGACACTGGAACACACACTGACAGACACTCTGACTCACACACTGACACACACACACTGACACACACAAACTGACACACACACTGATACACACACTGACACACACACACAGACAAACACCCATACTGACTCCACAGACACTGACACAAACACACTGACACAAACGAAGACGCACACACACACACACTGACACACACACACACTGACACATAATAACTGACACACACACACTGACATACACGCACTGATACATACACACTGACACATGCACTGACACACACACACACTGTCACACACACACTAACACACACGCACTGACATACACAGACACTGACACACCCATACGGACAAACACAACAGACACCAACAGTGACACACACACACACTGACACACACACACTGACACTAACACACACACTGACACACACAATGTCACAAAATCTGACACACAAACACTGACGCACACACCAACACACACACTGACGCACACACTGACACACACACAGACACATACACACTGATCCACACACACTGGCAAACACACTGGCACACACGAACTGACACACACACACACACACTGACACACACACTGACACACACACACTAACACTGACAGACAGTCGCACTGATGCACACACACTGAGACACACACTGGCACACACGCACTGACACAAACACTGACACACTCACAGACACACACACACTGATGCACACATCGACACACCCACTGACGAACACACTGACACACACACAGACACATACACACTGACCCATACAAACTGACACACACACTGACACACACAAACTGACACACACGCACTGACACATGCATTGACACACATACACTGACACACACATTGCCACCCAAATTGACACACACACTGACACACACACACTGACACATGCACTGACACACACACTGACTGACACACACAACTGACACTGGCACACACACTACACATGCACTGACACACACACCACTGACACACACACTGACACACATGCAGTAGCACACACACTCTGACTCACACACTGACACACACACTGACAAACACACCCTGACACACACACACTGACACACAAAATGATACACACACTGACACACACACAGACACACACAAACACTGACACACACACACTGTAATACTCACTGACAAACAGAAACTGACACACCCACTGACACACAGACACACACACTGACACACACATACTGACACACACACACTGACACACACACTGATGCACACCCACTTATACACACACTGACACATGCACTGACACACACACACTGACACACATTCACGGACACACACACTGACACACACAATGACACACACACACGGACACACACACACTGACACACACGCACTGACACACACACACTGACACACACAAACTGACACACACACTGACTCCTACAAGGACACACAGACACTGACACACACGCACAGACACACGTACACTGACACACACACACTTACACACACACACTGGCACACATAACTAACCCATACACTGATACACACATACTCACACACACATACTGACACACACACACACTGACCAACACTGACACACACACACTGACACACTAACACACTGACACACACTCTGACACACACGAGCTGATATACACACTGACACTCAAGCACTGACACACACACTGACGCACAATAAGTGACACACACACACTGACGGACACTGACGCACACTCACAATGACACACACACACTGCCACACACACAGTGACACACACGCACTGACACACACACCGACACACAAACTGACATACGCACACTGACACACATAACTAACACGCACACTGGCTCACATACTGACACAAAAGAACTGACACACACACTGACACACATACACTAACACTGACAGACACTCGCACTGATGCACACACACTGAGACACACACTGGCACAGACGCACTGACACACTCATTGACACACTCAATGACACACACACACTGACGCACACACCAACACACCCACAGGCGCACACACTGACACACGCACTGACACACACACACAGACACACACACTGCCACCCAAAATGACACACACACTGACACACACACATTGACACACACACTGACACGCGTGCACTGACACACACACACTGACATAAACACACATTGACACACACACTGCCACCCACAATGACACCCACCCACTGACACATGCACTGACACACACACAGTGACACACACTCTGACACACACGCACTGACACATGCACTGACACACACACACTGACACACACAATGACACGCACTGACATACAAACTCTGACACACACACTGACACACACATACTGACACATACAACTGACACCAACACCCAAAATGACACACATACTGACACACACACATTGACACACACACTGACACGCGTGCACTGACACACACACACTGACATACACACACATTGACACACACACTGCCACCCACAATGACACCCACCCACTGACACATACACTGACACACACACACTGACAGACACTCTGACTCACACACTGACACACACACACTGACACACACAAACTGACACACACACTGACACACACACTGACACACACAGACAAACATCAACACTGACACAGCCACTGACACAAACACACTGACACAAACGAAGACGCACACACACACACACTGACACACACACACTGACACATAATAACTGACACACACACACAGAAACACTCTGACGCAGACCCACAATGACACACACACACTGCCACACACACACTGACACATGCACTGACAGACACTCGCACTGGGCGCACACACACTGAGACACAAACTGACACACACACACTGACACACACACTGACACACACACACTGACTCACAAACCGACACATACACTAATGCACACACTGACACACACACAGAAACCTACACACTAAACCATACACACTGATACACACACTGACACACACACACCGACACACACGCACTGACACACAAACACAGACACACACACACTGACACACACACACTGACACATGCACTGAAACACACACACACTGACACACGCACACTGACACACGCACTGACACACACACACACTGACACACCCATACGGACAAACACAACGGACACCAACACTGACACACCCACACTGACACATGATAACTGACACACACACACTGACACACACTGAAGCACACATACAATTACACACACACACTGCCACACACACACTGACACATGCACTGACAGAAACTCGCACTGACGTGCACACACACTGACACACACACTGACGCACACGCACTGGCGCGCACACCGGCACACACACTGACACACACACTGACACACACACACTAACACACAAAAACTAGCACACACACTGACACACACACTGACACACACGAACTGACACACATACTGACACACACACAGACTGACACACACACTACCACAAACACACTGACACACACTGACACACACGCACTGACACACACACTGACACACTCACTGACACACACGCACTGACACACACACTGACAAACACAGACTGACACACCCACTGACACACAGACACTGACACACACACTGACACACACACACACACTGACACACACACACTGTAACACACACTGACAAACACAGACTGACACACCCACTGCCACACAGACACTGACACACACACTGACACAAACACACTGGCAGACACACTGACACACACATATTGACTCACACGAGTTGACACACACACACTGACATACTCTGACGCACACCCACAATGACACACACACACTGCCACACACACACTGACAAATTTATTAACAGACACTCGCACTGACGCACACACGCTTAGACACAAACTGACACACACGCACTGATGCACAAACTGACACACACACAGAAATATACACACTGACCCACACACACTGACACACACACTGACACACACACACTGACACACACGCACTGAAACACACACACACTGCCACACACACACACACTGCCACCCACAATGTCACACAGACACTGACACACACACACTGACACATGCACTGACACCAACACACACTGACACACACAGTGACACACACGCACTGACACACACACAGTGACACAAACACTGACACACCCATACTGACAAACACAACTGACACCAACACTGACACATTCATACTGACACACACACACTGACACTAACACACACACTGACACACACAATGACACAAAAACTGACATACACACTGACACACACTCAGTGACACACACACGCACTGACACACACTGAAACACACACTGACACACTAACACGCACACACATACTCACACAAACATACTGACACTCACACACTGACGAACACTGACACACACACTGACACACACACTGACACACACGAGCCGACACACACACTGACACACACACAATGACACACACACACTGACACACACACTGACAAACACACACTGACACACGATAACTGACACACACACACTGACACACACTGACACACACCCACAATGACACACACACACTGCTACACACACACTGACACATGCACTGACAGAAACTCGCACTGACGTGCACACACATTGAGACATACACTGACACACACACACATATACACACACACTGACACACACACACTGGCGCGCACACTGGCACACACACCTGGCGCGCACACCGGCACACACACTGACACACATACTGACACACACACATTGACACACAAAAACTAACACACACACTGACACACACACTGACACACACGAACTGACACACATACTGACACACACACACACTGACACACACACGGCCACAAACACACTGACACACACTGACATACACGCACTGACACACACACTGACACACACTCTGACACACACACTGACACACACACACACACTGACACACACACACTGTAACACACACTGACAAACACAGACTGACACACCGACTGACACACAGACACTGACACGCACACTGAATCAAACGCACTGACACACACACACTGACACACACACTGACACACACATACTGACTCACACAACGGACATACACACTGACACACACACACTGACGTACACACTGACACACAATAACTGACACACACACACACTGACACACACACTGACGCACCCCCACTTACACACACACTGACACACACACTGACTCCCACAATGACACACGCACACTGACACACACATACTGACACACACACACTGACACACACACTGACTCCCACAATGACACACACAGACTGACACATGCACTGACAGACACTCGCACTAACGCACTCACACTGAGACATACACTGACACACACGTACTGACACACACACTGACACACACACTGACACACACACACTGACGCAGACACCGACACACACACTGACGCACACACTGACACAAACACACTGACACACACGAATTGACACACACTGACACACACATACTCACACAAACATACTGACACACACACACTGACAAACACTGGCACACACACTGACACACAAACACACTGACACACACATACTCACACACACATACTGACACACACACACTGACAAACACTGACAAACACACTGACACACACAATGACACACACGAGCTGACAGACACACTGGCACACACACACTGACATACACACACTGACACACACACTGACTCCCACAATGACACACACAGACTGACACATGCACTGACAGACATTCGCACTGATGCACTCACACTGAGACCTACACTGACACACACCCACTGACACACACACTAACACTTGCACTGACACACACACACTGACACACACACTAACACTTGCACTGACACACACACACTGACACACACACTGACACGCACGCACTGACACACAAACTCTGACACACACACTGACACACACATACTGACACACACAACTGACACCAACACACACAATGACACACACACAATGACACACACACTGACACTGGAACACACAATGACACACACACTGACACTGGATCACACACTGACAGACACTCTGACTCACACACTGACACACACACACTGACACACACACACTGACACACACACTGACGCACACACACTGACACACAAAAACTAACACACACTGACTCACACACTGGCACACACGAACTGACACACATACTGACACACACACACACTGACACACACACTGCCACAAACACACTGACACACACTGACACACACGCACTGACGCACAAACCGACACACACACTGACGCACACACTGACATACACACAGAAACACACACACTGACCCACACACACTGACACACACGCACTGACACACACACTGACATACACGCACTGACACACACACTGACACAAACACTGACACACACATACTGACAAACACAACTGACACCAACACTGATACACACATTATGACACACACACACACTGACACTAACACACACAATGACACAAAAACTGACATACACACTGACACACATTCAGTGACACACACACGCACTAACACGCACACTGACCCACACACACTGACACACACGCACTGACACACACACACTGACACACACACACACTGCCACCCACCATGACACACACACACTGACACACACACACACTGACACATGCACTGACACACACACACACACTGAAACACACACTGACACACACGCACTGAAACACACACTGACACAAACACTGACACACACATACTGACAAACACAACTGACACCCACATTGATACACACATTATGACACACACACACACTGACACTAACACACACACTGACACACACAATGACACAAAAACTGACATACACACTGACACACACACACTGACACACAAACACACTAACATGCACACTGACACACAAATACTCACACACACACTGACACACACTGACAAACACTAACACACACACTGACACACATGAGCTGACACACACACTGACACACACACACTGACACACACACTCTGACACACGAAAACTGACACACACACACTGACACACACACTGACACACACACACTGACGCACAAACCGACACACACACTGACGCACACACTGGCACCCACACAGAAACATACACACTGACCCACACACACTGACACGCTCACACTGACACACACACACTGACACACATGCACTGACACACACACACACTGCCACCCACAATGTCACAAACACACTGACACACACACACTGACACACTGACACACACACTGACACACACAATGACAGAAAAACTGACACACACACACTGACACACACTCAGTGACACACACACACACTGACACACACACACTGACACACACTCAGTGACACACACACACACTGACACACAAACACACTAACAGGCACACTGACACACAAATACTCATGCACACACACTGACACATACACACACTGACAAACACTAACACACACACTGACACACACACTGACACACACGAGCTGGCACACACACTGACACACACACACTGACACACACACACTGACACACGATAATTGACACAAACACACTGACGCACACCCACAATGACACACACACACACATTGCCACACACACATGAACTGACAGACACTCGCACTGACGCACACACACTGAGACATACACTGACACACACACAATGACACACACACTGACACAGACACTGACACACACACACTGACGCACACACCGGCACACGCAGACACATACGCACTGACCCACACACACTGACACACACACAGACACACACACACTGACACACATAACTAACACGCACACTGACGCACACACTGGCACACACAAACTGACACACAAACTGTCACACACACACTGACACACATACTGACACAAACACACCGACACACACTGACACACACGAGCTGACACACACACTGACACACACACACTTACACACACACACTGACACACACACTGACACACACACTGACACACACACAATGACACGCACACTGACAAACACACACTGACACATGCTCTGACACACACACACTGACACTCACACTGACACACATGAGCTGACACACACACTGACACACACACACTGACGCACAAACCGACACACACACTGGCACTGACACACACACTGGCACCCTCACAGAAACATACACACTGACCCACACACACTGACAAACACACTGACATACATACACTGACACATGCACTGACACACACACACACTGACACACACACTGACACACAGACTGACACACACACACTGACACACATAGCTAACACGCACACTGACATACACACAGACGCACACGAACTGACACACACATATGTACACACACACACACTGACAAACACTGACACACACACTGACACACAAACACACTGACACTCACACTGACACACACGAGCTGACACACACAATGACAGAAAAACTGACACACACACACTGACACACACACACTGAAACAAACACTGACACGCAAACACACTAACATGCACACTGACACACAAATACTCACACACACACATTGACACACACACACTGACAAACACTAACACACACACTGACACACACATTGACGCACACGAGCTGACACACACACTGACACACACACACTGCCACACACACACTGACACACGATAACTGACACACACACACTGACACACACACTAACACACACACACTGACGCACAAACCGACACACACACTGACGCACACACTGGCACCCACACAGAAACATACACACTGACCCACACACACTGACACACACACTGACACGCACACACACTTCCACCCACAATGTCACAAACACACTGACACACACACACTGACACATGCACTGACACATACATACTCACTGAAACACACTGACACTCACGCACTGACACACACACACTGACACACACTGACACGCCCATACTGACAAACACAACTGACACCAACACTGACACACACACACTGACACACACACACACTGGCACTAACACACACACTGACACACACAATGTCAGAAAAACTGACACGCACACACTGGCACACACTCAGTGACACACACACGCACTGGCACACACACACTCAAACACACTAACATGCACGCTGACACACAAATACTCATACACACACACTGACACACACACACACTGACAAACACTAACACACACACTGACACACACACTGACACACACACTGACACACACGAGCTGGCACACACACTGACACACACACACTGACACACACACACTGGCACACAATAACTGACACAAACACACTGACGCACACCCACAATGACACACACATTGCCACACACACACTGACACATGAACTGACAGACACTCGCACTGACGCACACACATTGAGACATACACTGACACACACACACTGACACACACACTGACACACACACTGAAGCACACACCGGCACACACAGACACATACACACTGACCCACACACACTGACACACACAGACACACACACACTGACACACATAACTAACACGAACACTGACGCACACACTGACACTCACAAACTGACACACACACTGACACACACACACACTGACACACAAACTGACACAAACACACCGACACACACTGACACACACGAGCTGACACACACACTGACACACACAATTACACACACACTGACACATCACAACTGACACACATACACTGACACATGCACTGACACACACGCACTGACACACATAAATAACACGCACACTGACATACACACAGACGCACACGAAATGACACACACACTGACACACACATACTGACACACACACACACACACACTGACAAACACTGACACACACACTGACACACAAACACACTGACACTCACACTGACACACACGAGCTGACACACACACTGACACACACACACTGACGCACAAACCGACACACACACTGACGCACACACTGCCACCCACACAGAAACATACACACTGACCCACACACACTGACACGCACACTGACATGCACACACTGACACACACACACTGACACACATGCACTGACTCACACACACACTGCCACCCACAATGACACAAACACACTGACACACACACACTGACACACACACTGACACTAACACACACACTGACACACACAATGACAGAAAGACTGACACACACACACACTGACACACACTCAGTGACACACACACGCACTGACACACACATACTGAAACAAACACTGACACACAAACACACTAACATGCACACTGACACACAGATACTCACACACACACACTGACACACACACTGACAAACACTAACACACACACTGACACACACACTGACACACACGAGCTGACACACACACTGACACAAACACACTGACACTCGATAACTGACACTCTCACACTGACACACACTGACGCACACCCACAATGACACACACATTGCCACACACACAATGACACATGAACTGACAGACACTCGCATGGCGTACACACACTGAGACATACACTGACACACACACACTGACACACACACTGACACACACACACTGACACACATAACTAACACGCACACTGACACACACACTGGCACACACAAACTGACACACACTGACACACACACACACTGACACACACACACTGACATACACACACTGACAAATGCACACTGACAAACACACTGACACACAGACTGACACACACGCACTGACACACATAACTAACACGCACACTGACATACACACAGATGCACACAAACTGACACACACACTGACACACACATACTGACACACACATACACTGACAAACACTGACACACTCACTGACACACAAACACACTAACACTCACACTGACACACACGAGCTGACACACACTGACACACACACTGACAAACAATAACTGACACACACACACTGTCGCACACCGAGAATGACACACACACACTGCCACACTCACACTGACACAAACACTGACACACACACCCTGACACACATAACTAACACGCACACTGGCACATACACTGACACACTTAAACTGACACACACACTGACACTCACTGACACAAACACACTGACACACACACAATGACACTGACAGACACTCGCACTGACGCACACACACTAAGACACACACGCACTGACACACACACTGACACACATGCACTGACGCACACATCGACACACACTCTGATGCACACACTGACACACACACAGAAACATACACACTGACCCACACACACTGACATACACGCACTGACACACACACACTGACACACAACACACTGACACAGGCACTGCCACCCTCAATGACACACACACTGACACACACACACTGACACATGCACTGACACACACACACACTGACACACACTCACTATCACACACACTGACACACACACACTGACACATGCACTGACACACACGCACTGACATGCACACTGACACACACATACTGACACACACACTGACACTGGAACACACACTGACACACACTCTGACTCACACACTGACACACACACACTGGCTCACACACACTGACACACACACAGACTCACACATACTGACACAAATAACTAGCATGCACACTGATACACACATACTGACACAGACGAGCTGACACACACAGACACACACTGACACACACACACTTACACACACTGACGCACACTCACACTGACCCACACACACTGTCACACACACTGACACACACACACTGACACACACGCACTGACACACACTCACTGACATAAACACACATTGACTCACACAGTGCCACCAACAATGACACCCAGCCACTGACACATGCACTGACACACACACACTGACACACACATACTGACACACACAACTGACACCAACACACACACACACTGACACACACACACTGACACACACACTGACACTGGAACACACACTGACACAGACACTCTGACTCACACACTGACACACACACACTGACACACACACACTGACACACACACTGACACTGGAACACACACTGACACAGACACTCTGACTCACACACTGACACACACACACTGACACACACACACTGACACACACACTGACACTGGAACACATACTGACACAGACGAGCTGACACACACAGACACACACACACTGACACACACACACTGACACATACTGACGCACACACACAATGACACACACACTGCCACACACACGCTGACACGTGCACTGACAGACACTCACAATGACCCACACACACTGTCACACACAGTGACACACACACACTGACACACACACACACTGACACACACACAGTGACATAAACACACATTGACTCACACAGTGCCACCAACAATGACACCCAGCCACTGACACATGCACTGACACACACACACTGACACACACATACTGACACACACAACTGACACCAACACACACACACACTGACACACACACACTGACACACACACTGACACTGGAACACACACTGACACAGACACTATGACTCACACACTGACACACACACACTGACACACACACACTGACACACACACTGACACTGGAACACATACTGACACAGACGAGCTGACACACACAGACACACACACACTGACACACACACACTGACACACACTGACGCACACACACAATGACACACACACTGCCACACACACGCTGACACGTGCACTGACAGACACTCACAATGACCCACACACACTGTCACACACAGTGACACACACACACTGACACACACACACACTGACACACACACAGTGACACACACTGACGCACACACACAATGACACACACATGCTGACACATGCACTGACAGACACTCACACTAACCCACACACACTGCCACACACACTGACACACACACACTTACACACAGGCACTGACACACACTCACTGACATAAAAACACATTGACTCACACAGTGCCACCAACAATGACACCCAGCCACTGACACATGCACTGACACTCACACACTGACACAGACATACTGACACACACAACTGACACCAACACACACACACACACACTGACACACACACACTGACACACACACTGACACAGACACTCTGACTCACACACTGACACACACACACTGACACACACACTGACACTGGAACACACACTGACACAGACACTCTGACTCACACACTGACACACACACACTGACACACACAAACTGACACACACACTGATACACACACTGACACACACAAACAAACACCCACACTGACACAGACACTTACACTGACACAAACACACTGACACACACACTGACACTGAAACACACACTGACACACACACACTGACACACACACTGACACTGGAACACACACTGACACAGACACTCTGACTCACACACTGACACACACACACTGACACACACAAACTGACACACACACTGATACACACACTGACACACACAAACAAACACCCACACTGACACAGACACTTACACTGACACAAACACACTGACACAAACGTAGACGCACACACACACACACTGACACACATGCACTGACACACAAACACTGACACACACACACAGACACACACACTGCCACCCACAATGACACACACACACACTGACACACACACTGACACAGGCACTGACACACACACACTGACACACACGTAAACGCACTCACACACCCACTGACACACACACACACACAGATACATAATAACTGACACACACGCACTGAAACACTCTGACGCACACCCACAATGACACACAACACACTGCCACACACACACTGACACATGCACTGACAGACACTCGCACTGGCGCACACACACTGAGACACAAACTGACGCACACGCACTGACACACACACTGTCACACACACTGACACACACACACTGGCGCACAAACCGACACACACACTATTGCACACACTGACACACACACAGAAACCTACACACTGGACCACACACTGATACACTCACTGACACACACACACTGACACACACGCACTGACACACAAACACTGACACACACACACACAGACACACACACTGCCACCCACAATGACACACACACCGACTGACACACACACACTGACACAGGCACTGACACACACACACTGACACACACACACTGACACACATACACACCCATACGGACAAACACAACAGACACTAACACACACACTGACACACACAATGTCACAAAAAGTGACACACACACTGACACACACACACACTGACACACACATACAGACACACATAACTAACATGCACACTGACACACACATTCTCACACACACAAACACTGACACACACACACTGACACACACTGACACACACACACACTGACACACACACACTGACATACACACACTGACACATGCACTGACACATACACACTGACAAACACACTGACACACAGACTGACACACACGCACTGACACACATAACTAACACGCACACTGACATACACACAGACGCACACAAACTGACACACACACTGACACACACATACTGACACACACATACACTGACAAACACTGACACACTCACTGACACACAAACACACTAACACTCACACTGACACACACGAGCTGACACACACTGACACACACACTGACAAACAATAACTGACACACACACACTGTCGCACACCTAGACTGACACACACACACTGCCACACTCACACTGACACAAACACTGACACACACACCCTGACACACATAACTAACACGCACACTGGCACATACACTGACACACTTAAACTGACACACACACTGACACACACTGACACAAACACACTGACACACACACAATGACACTGACAGACACTCGCACTGACACACACACACTAAGACACACACTGGCACACACGCACTGACACACACACTGACACACATGCACTGACACACACATCGACACACACTCTGATGCACACACTGACACACACACAGAAACATACACACTGACCCACACACACTGACATACACGCACTGACACACACACACTGACACACAACACACTGACACAGACACTGCCACCCACAATGACACACACACTGACACACACACACTGACACATGCACTGACACACACACACACTGACACACACTCACTATCACACACACTGACACACACATACTGACACACACACTGACACTGGAACACACACTGACACACACTCTGACTCACACACTGACACACACACACTGGCACACACACACTGACACACACACAGACTCACACATACTGACACAAATAACTAGCATGCACACTGACACACACATACTGACACAGACGAGCTGACACACACAGACACACACTGACCCACACACACTTACACACACTGACGCACACTCACACTGACCCACATTCACTGTCACACACACTGACACACACACACTGACACACACGCACTGACACACACTCACTGACATAAACACACATTGACTCACACAGTGCCACCAGCAATGACACCCAGCCACTGACACATGCACTGACACACACACACTGACACGCACATACTGACACACACAACTGACACCAACACACACACACACACTGACACACACACACTGACACACACACTGACACTGGAACACACACTGACACAGACACTCTGACTCACACACTGACACTGGAACACATACTGACACAGACGAGCTGACACACACAGACACACACACACTGACACACACACACTGACACACACTGACGCACACACACAATGACACACACACTGCCACACACACGCTGACACGTGCACTGACAGACACTCACAATGACCCACACACACTGTCACACACAGTGACACACACACACTGACACACACACACACTGACACACACACAGTGACATACACTGACGCACACACACAATGACACACACACACTGCCACACACACGCTGACACATGCACTGACAGACACTCACACTGACCCACACACACTGCCACACACACTGACACACACACACTTACACACAGGCACTGACACACACTCACTGACATAAAAACACATTGACTCACACAGTGCCACCAACAATGACACCAAGCCACTGACACATGCACTGACACTCACACACTGACACAGACATACTGACACACACAACTGACACCAACACACACACACACACTGACACACACACACACTGACACTCACACTGACACTGAAACACACACTGACACAGACACTCTGACTCACACACTGACACACACACACTGACACACACACTGACACTGGAACACACACTGACACAGACACTCTGACTCACACACTGACACACACACACTGACACACACAAACTGACACACACACTGATACACACACTGACACCCACACACAGACAAACACCCACACTGACACAGACACCGACACAAACACACTGACACAATCGTAGACGCACACACACACACACTGACACACACACACACTGATACATAATAACTGACACACACACACTGAAACACTCTGACGCACACCCAAAATGACACACACACACTGCCACACACACACTGACACAGGCACTGACACACACACACTGACACACACGTAAACGCACACACACACCCACTGACACACACACACACACAGATACATAATAACTGACACACACACACTGAAACACTCTGACGCACACCCACAATGACACACAACACACTGCCACACACACACTGACACATGCACTGACAGACACTCGCACTGGCGCACACACACTGAGACACAAACTGACGCACACGCACTGACACACACACTGTCACACACACTGACACACACACACTGGCGCACAAACCGACACACACACTATTGCACACACTGACACACACACAGAAACCTACACACTGGACCACACACTGATACACTCACTGACACACACACACTGACACACACGCACTGACACACAAACACTGACACACACACACACAGACACACACACTGCCACCCACAATGACACACACACCGACTGACACACACACACTGACACAGGCACTGACACACACACACTGACACACACACACTGACACACATACACACCCATACGGACAAACACAACAGACACTAACACACACACTGACACACACAATGTCACAAAAAGTGACACACACACTGACACACACACACACTGACACACACATACAGACACACATAACTAACATGCACACTGACACACACATTCTCACACACACAAACACTGACACACACACACTGACACACACTGACACACACACACACTGACACACACACACTGACATACACACACTGACACATGCACTGACACATACACACTGACAAACACACTGACACACAGACTGACACACACGCACTGACACACATAACTAACACGCACACTGACATACACACAGACGCACACAAACTGACACACACACTGACACACACATACTGACACACACATACACTGACAAACACTGACACACTCACTGACACACAAACACACTAACACTCACACTGACACACACGAGCTGACACACACTGACACACACACTGACAAACAATAACTGACACACACACACTGTCGCACACCTAGAATGACACACACACACTGCCACACTCACACTGACACAAACACTGACACACACACCCTGACACACATAACTAACACGCACACTGGCACATACACTGACACACTTAAACTGACACACACACTGACACACACTGACACAAACACACTGACACACACACAATGACACTGACAGACACTCGCACTGACACACACACACTAAGACACACACTGGCACACACGCACTGACACACACACTGACACACATGCACTGACACACACATCGACACACACTCTGATGCACACACTGACACACACACAGAAACATACACACTGACCCACACACACTGACATACACGCACTGACACACACACACTGACACACAACACACTGACACAGACACTGCCACCCACAATGACACACACACTGACACACACACACTGACACATGCACTGACACACACACACACTGACACACACTCACTATCACACACACTGACACACACACACTGACACACACGCACTGACATGCACACTGACACACACATACTGACACACACACTGACACTGGAACACACACTGACACACACTCTGACTCACACACTGACACACACACACTGGCACACACACACTGACACACACACAGACTCACACATACTGACACAAATAACTAGCATGCACACTGACACACACATACTGACACAGACGAGCTGACACACACAGACACACACTGACCCACACACACTTACACACACTGACGCACACTCACACTGACCCACACACACTGTCACACACACTGACACACACACACTGACACACACGCACTGACACACACTCACTGACATAAACACACATTGACTCACACAGTGCCACCAGCAATGACACCCAGCCACTGACACATGCACTTACACACACACACTGACACGCACATACTGACACACACAACTGACACCAACACACACACTCACACTGACACACACACACTGACACACACACTGACACTGGAACACACACTGACACAGACACTCTGACTCACACACTGACACTGGAACACATACTGACACAGACGAGCTGACACACACAGACACACACACACTGACACACACACACCGACACACACTGACGCACACACACAATGACACACACACTGCCACACACACGCTGACACGTGCACTGACAGACACTCACAATGACCCACACACACTGTCACACACAGTGACACACACACACTGACACACACACACACTGACACACACACAGTGACATACACTGACGCACACACACAATGACACACACACACTGCCACACACACGCTGACACATGCACTGACAGACACTCACACTGACCCACACACACTGCCACACACACTGACACACACACACTTACACACAGGCACTGACACACACTCACTGACATAAAAACACATTGACTCACACAGTGCCACCAACAATGACACCCAGCCACTGACACATGCACTGACACTCACACACTGACACAGACATACTGACACACACAACTGACACCAACACACACACACACACTGACACACACACACTGACACACACACTGACACTGAAACACACACTGACACAGACACTCTGACTCACACACTGACACACACACACTGACACACACACTGACACTGGAACACACACTGACACAGACACTCTGACTCACACACTGACACACACACACTGACACACACAAACTGACACACACACTGATACACACACTGACACACACACACAGACAAACACCCACACTGACACAGACACCGACACAAACACACTGACACAATCGTAGACGCACACACACACACACTGACACACACACACACTGATACATAATAACTGACACACACACACTGAAACACTCTGACGCACACCCAAAATGACACACACACACTGCCACACACACACTGACACATGCACTGACAGACACTCGCACTGGCGCACACACACTGAGACACAAACTGACGCACATGCACTGACACACACACTGACACACACACTGACTCACACACCCTGACACACACACACTGGCGCACAAACCGACACACACACTATTGCACACACTGACACACACACAGAAACCTACACACTGGACCACACACTGATACACTCACTGACACACACACACTGACACACAGACACTGACACACACACACAGACACACACACTGCCACCCACAATGACACACACACACACTGACACACACACACTGACACAGGCACTGACACACACACACTGACACACACGCACTGACACACATACACACTGACACACCCATACGGACAAGCACAACTGATACCAACACTGACACACACACACTGACACACACACACTGACACTAACACAGACACTGACACACACAATGTCACAAAAAGTGACACACACACTGACACACACACACTAACACTGACAGACACTCGCACTGATGCACACACTGACACACACACACTGACACATACACACTGACCCACACATACTGACACACACACTGACACACACACACACTGACGCACACACTGACACACACACACAGACACATACACACTCACCCACACACCGACACACCCACTGATGCACACACTGACTCACACACACAGACACATACACACTGACCCACACATACTGACACACACACTGACACTCACAAACTGACACACAAGCTCTGACACGCGCACTGACACACACACACTGACACACACACTGCCACCCAAAATGACACACGCACACTGACACACACACATTGACAAATGCACTGACACACACACCCTGACACACACACTTACACGCATGCACTGACACACATACACTGACACACACACTGACTGACACACACAACTGTCATTGGCACACACACTGACACATGCAATGACACACACACTGACACACATGCACTGGCACACACACTCTGACTCACACATTGACACACACACTGACAAACACACCCTGACACACACAAACTGACACACAAAATGATACACACACTGACACACACACACAGACACACAAAAACACTGACACACACACGCTGTAACACACATTGACAAACACAAACTGACACACCCACTGACACGCAGACACTGACACACACACTGACACACACGCACTGACAAACACACACTGACACACACATACTGACACACTCCACTGAAACACACACTGACACACAGAGACTGACACACACAAACTAACACACACACTGGCATACACATACTGACACACCTAACTAACCCGCACACTGGCACACACATACTCACACACACATACTGACACACGCACACACACTGACCAACACACACACTGACACACACGAGCTGACATACACACTGACACACAAGCACTGACACACACACACTGACACACATTAACTGCCACACACACACTGACAGACACTGACGCACACCAACAATGACACACACACACTGCCACACACCCCCTATCTCATGCACTGACATACAATCGCACTGACACACACACACTGAGACACACAGTGAAACACACGCACTGACACAAACACTGACACACACACACTGACGCACACACCTACACACACACTGATGCACAGACTGACACACACACAGTGACACACACGCACTGACACACACACTGACACACACACACTGATGCATACACCGACACACACACTGACGCAGACACTGACACATACACACTGACCCACACACACTATCGCACACACTGACACACACACACTGACACACTCGCACTGACACACACGCACTGACACACACACTGACACACACACTGACACACACACACTGACGCACACACTGACACTGGAACACACACTGACACACACTCTGACTCACACACTGACACACACACACTGGCTCACACACACTGACACACACACAGACTCACACATACTGACACACATAACTAGCATGCACACTGACACACACATACTAACACAGACGAGCTGACACACACAGACACACACACTGACACACACACACTGACACACATACACTGACACACACTGACGCACACACACAATGACACACACACACTGCCACACACACGCTGACACGTGCACTGACAGACACTCACACTGACCCACACATACTGTCACACACACTGACACGCACACACTGACACACACACACACTGACACACACACACTGACACACACTGACGCACACACACAATGACACACACACACTGCCACACACACGCTGACACATGCACTGACAGACACTCACACTGACCCACACACACTGCCACACACACTGACACACACACACTTACACACAGGCACTGACACACACTCACTGACAAAAGCACACATTGACTCACACAGTGCCACCAACAATGACACCCAGCCACTGACACATGCACTGACACACACACACTGACACACACATACTGACACACACAACTGACACCAACACACACACACACACTGACACACACACTGACACACACACTGACACTGGAACACACACTGACACAGACACTCTGACTCACACACTGACACACACACACTGACACACACACTGACACTGGAACACACACTGACACAGACACTCTGACTCACACACTGACACACACACTGACACACACAAACTGACACACACACTGATACACACACTGACACACACACACAGACAAACAACCACACTGACACAGACACTGACAAAAACACACTGACACAAACGTAGATGCACACACACACACACTGACACACACACACTGATACATAATAACTGACACACACACACTGAAACACTCTGACGCACACCCAAAATAACACACACACACTGCCACAAACACACTGACACATGCATTGACAGACACTCGCACTGGCGCAAAAACACTGAGACACAAACTGACGCACATGCACTGACACACACACTGACACACACACTGACTCACACACACTGACACACACACACTGGCGCACAAACCGACACACACACTATTGCACACACTGACACACACACAGAAACCTACACACTGGACCACACACTGATACACTCACTGACACACACACACTGACACACAGACACTGACACACACACACAGACACACACGCTGCCACCCACAATGACACACACACACACTGACACACACACACTGACACAGGCACTGACACACACACACTGACACACACGCACTGACACACATACACACTGACACACCCATACGGACAAGCACAACTGATACCAACACTGACACACACACACTGACACACACACACTGACACTAACACAGACACTGACACACACAATGTCACAAAAAGTGACACACACACTGACACACACACACTGACACACACACACTAACACTGACAGACACTCGCACTGATGCACACACTGACACACACACACTGACACATACACACTGACCCACACATACGGACACACACACTGACACACACACACTGACGCACACACTGACACACACACACAGACACATACACACTGACCCACACACCGACACACCCACTGATGCACACACTGACTCACACACACAGACACATACACACTGACCCACACATACTGACACACACTGACACTCACAAACTGACACACACGCTCTGACACGCACACTGACACACACACACTGACACACACACTGCCACCCAAAATGACACACGCACACTGACACACATTGACAAATGCACTGACACACACACCCTGACACACACACTTACACGCATGCACTGACACACATACACTGACACACACACTGACTGACACACACAACTGTCATTGGCACACACACTGACACATGCAATGACACACACACTGACACACACACTGACACACATGCACTGGCACACACACTCTGACTCACACACTGACACACACACTGACACTCACAAACTGACACACACGCTCTGACACGCACACTGACACACACACACTGACACACACACTGCCACCCAAAATGACACACGCACACTGACACACATTGACAAATGCACTGACACACACACCCTGACACACACACTTACACGCATGCACTGACACACGTACACTGACACACACACTGACTGACACACACAACTGTCATTGGCACACACACTGACACATGCAATGACACACACACTGACACACACAGTGACACACATGCACTGGCACACACACTCTGACTCACACACTGACACACACACTGACAAACACACCCTGACACACACAAACTGACACACAAAATGATACACACACTGACACACACACACAGACACACAAAAACACTGACACACACACATTGTAACACACATTGACAAACACAAACTGACACACCCACTGACACGCAGACACTGATACACACACTGACACACACGCACTGACAAACACACACTGACACACACATACTGACACACTCCACTGAAACACACACTGACGCACACTGACTGACACACACAACTGTCATTGGCACACACACTGACACATGCAATGACACACACACTGACACACACACTGACACACATGCACTGGCACACACACTCTGACTCACACACTGACACACACACTGACAAACACACCCTGACACACACAAACTGACACACAAAATGATACACACACTGACACACACACACAGACACACAAAAACACTGACACACACACATTGTAACACACATTGACAAACACAAACTGACACACCCACTGACACGCAGACACTGACACACACACTGACACACACGCAATGACAAACACACACTGACACACACATACTGACACACTCCACTGAAACACACACTGACACACAGAGACTGACACACACACACTGACACACACACTGACACACACACTGCCACCCAAAATGACACACGCACACTGACACACACACATTGACAAATGCACTGACACACACACCCTGACACACACACTTACACGCATGCACTGACACACATACACTGACACACACACTGACTGACACACACAACTGTCATTGGCACACACACTGACACATGCAATGACACACACACTGACACACACACTGACACACATGCACTGGCACACACACTCTGACTCACACACTGACACACACACTGACAAACACACCCTGACACACACAAACTGACACACAAAATGATACACACACTGACACACACACACAGACACACAAAAACACTGACACACACACACTGTAACACACATTGACAAACACAAACTGACACACCCACTGACACGCAGACACTGACACACACACTGACACACACGCACTGACAAACACACACTGACACACACATACTGACACACTCCACTGAAACACACACTGACACACAGAGACTGACACACACAAACTAACACACACACTGGCATACACATACTGACACACCTAACTAACCCGCACACTGGCACACACATACTCACACACACATACTGACACACGCACACACACTGACCAACACACACACTGACACACACGAGCTGACATACACACTGACACACAAGCACTGACACACACACACTGACACACATTAACTGCCACACACACACTGACAGACACTGACGCACACCAACAATGACACACACACACTGCCACACACCCCCTTTCTCATGCACTGACAGACAATCGCACTGACACACACACACTGAGACACACAGTGAAACACACGCACTGACACAAACACTGACACACACACACTGACGCACACACCGACACACACACTGATGCACAGACTGACACACACACAGTGACACACACGCACTGACACACACACTGACACACACACACTGATGCATACACCGACACACACACTGACGCAGACACTGACACATACACACTGACCCACACACACTATCACACACACTGACACACACACACTGACACACTCGCACTGACACACACGCACTGACACACACACTGACACACACACTGACACACACACACTGACGCACACACTGACACTGGAACACACACTGACACACACTCTGACTCACACACTGACACACACACACTGGCTCACACACACTGACACACACACAGACTCACACATACTGACACACATAACTAGCATGCACACTGACACACACATACTGACGCAGACAAGCTGACACACACAGACACACACACTGACACACACACACTGACACACATACACTGACACACACTGACGCACACACACAATGACACACACACACTGCCACACACACGCTGACACGTGCACTGACAGACACTGACACTGACCCACACATACTGTCACACACACTGACACGCACACACTGACACACACGCACACTGACACACACACACTGACACACACTGACGCACACACACAATGACACACACACACTGCCACACACACGCTGACACATGCACTGACAGACACTCACACTGACCCACACACACTGCCACACACACTGACACACACACACTTACACACAGGCACTGACACACACTCACTGACATAAGCACACATTGACTCACACAGTGCCACCAACAATGACACCAAGCCACTGACACATGCACTGACACACACACACTGACACACACATACTGACACACACAACTGACACCAACACACACACACACACTGACACACACACTGACACACACACTGACACTGGAACACACACTGACACAGACACTCTGACTCACACACTGACACACACACACTGACACACACACTGACACTGGAACACACACTGACACAGACACTCTGACTCACACACTGACACACACACACTGACACACACAAACTGACACACACACTGATACACACACTGACACACACACACAGACAAACACCCACACTGACACAGACACTGACACAACCACACTGACACAAACGTAGACGCACACACACACACACTGACACACACACACACTGATACATAATGACTGACACACACACACTGAAACACTCTGACGCACACCCAAAATGACACACACACACTGCCACACACACACTGACACATGCACTGACAGACACTCGCACTGGCGCACACACACTGAGACACAAACTGACGCACATGCACTGACACACACACTGACACACACACTGACTCACACACACTGACACACACACACTGGCGCACAAACCGACACACACACTATTGCACACACTGACACACACACAGAAACCTACATACTGGACCACACACTGATACACTCACTGACACACACACACTGACACACAGACACTGACACACACACACAGACACACACGCTGCCACGCACAATGACACACACACACACTGACACACACACACTGACACTGACACACACACACTGACACACACGCACTGACACACATACACACTGCCACACCCATACGGACAAGCACAACTGATACCAACACTGACACACACACACTGACACACACACACTGGACACTAACACAGACACTGACACACACAATGTCACAAAAAGTGACACACACACTGACACACACACACTGACACACACACACTAACACTGACAGACACTCGCACTGATGCACACACTGACACACACACACTGACACATACACACTGACCCACACATACGGACACACACACTGACACACACACACTGACGCACACACTGACACACACACACAGACACATACACACTGACCCACACACCGACACACCCACTGATGCACACACTGACTCACACACACAGACACATACACACTGACCCACACATACTGACACACACACTGACACTCACAAACTGACACACACGCTCTGACACGCACACTGACACACACACACTGACACACACACTGCCACCCAAAATGACACACGCACACTGACACACATTGACAAATGCACTGACACACACACCCTGACACACACACTTACACGCATGCACTGACACACATACACTGACACACACACTGACTGACACACACAACTGTCATTGGCACACACACTGACACATGCAATGACACACACACTGACACACACACTGACACACATGCACTGGCACACACACTCTGACTCACACACTGACACACACACTGACAAACACACCCTGACACACACAAACTGACACACAAAATGATACACACACTGACACACACACACAGACACACAAAAACACTGACACACACACATTGTAACACACATTGACAAACACAAACTGACACACCCACTGACACGCAGACACTGACACACACACTGACACACACGCACTGACAAACACACACTGACACACACATACTGACACACTCCACTGAAACACACACTGACACACAGAGACTGACACACACACACTGACACACACACTGACACACACACTGACACACACGCACAGACACACACACATTCACACAAACTAACACACACACTGGCATACACATACTGACACACCTAACTAACCCGCACACTGGCACACACATACTCACACACACATACTGACACACGCACACACACTGACCAACACACACACTGACACACACGAGCTGACATACACACTGACACACAAGCACTGACACACACACACTGACACACATTAACTGCCACACACACACTGACAGACACTGACGCACACCAACAATGACACACACACACTGCCACACACCCCCTATCTCATGCACTGACAGACAATCGCACTGACACACACACACTGAGACACACAGTGAAACACACGCAATGACACAAACACTGACACAAACACTGACACACACACACTGACGCACACACCGACACACACACTGACACACACACTGACTCACACACACTGACACACACACACTGGCGCACAAACCGACACACACACTATTGCACACACTGACACACACACAGAAACCTACACACTGGACCACACACTGATACACTCACTGACACACACACACTGACACACAGACACTGACACACACACACAGACACAGGCACTGACACACACACACTGACACACACGCACTGACACACATACACACTGACACACCCATACGGACAAGCACAACTGATACCAACACTGACACACACACACTGACACACACACACTGACACTAACACAGACACTGACACACACAATGTCACAAAAAGTGACACACACACTGACACACACACACTGACACACACACACTAACACTGACAGCCACTCGCACTGATGCACACACTGACACACACACACTGACACATACACACTGACCCACACATACGGACACACACACTGACACACACACACTGACGCACACACTGACACACACACAGACACATACACACTGACCCACACATACTGACACACACACTGACACTCACAAACTGACACACACGCTCTGACACGCACACTGACACTCACACACTGACACACACACTGCCACCCAAAATGACACACGCACACTGACACACATTGACAAATGCACTGACACACACACCCTGACACACACACTTACACGCATGCACTGACACACATACACTGACACACACACTGACTGACACACACAACTGTCATTGGCACACACACTGACACATGCAATGACACACACACTGACACACACACTGACACACATGCACTGGCACACACACTCTGACTCACACACTGACACACACACTGACAAACACACCCTGACACACACAAACTGACACACAAAATGATACACACACTGACACACACACACTGACACACACACACTAACACTGACAGACACTCGCACTGATGCACACACTGACACACACACACTGACACATACACACTGACCCACACATACGGACACACACACTGACACACACACACTGACGCACACACTGACACACACACACAGACACATACACACTGACCCACACACCGACACACCCACTGATGCACACACTGACTCACACACACAGACACATACACACTGACCCACACATACTGACACACACACTGACACTCACAAACTGACACACACGCTCTGACACGCACACTGACACACACACACTGACACACACACTGCCACCCAAAATGACACACGCACACTGACACACATTGACAAATGCACTGACACACACACCCTGACACACACACTTACACGCATGCACTGACACACATACACTGACACACACACTGACTGACACACACAACTGTCATTGGCACACACACTGACACATGCAATGACACACACACTGACACACACACTGACACACATGCACTGGCACACACACTCTGACTCACACACTGACACACACACTGACACTCACAAACTGACACACACGCTCTGACACGCACACTGACACACACACACTGACACACACACTGCCACCCAAAATGACACACGCACACTGACACACATTGACAAATGCACTGACACACACACCCTGACACACACACTTACACGCATGCACTGACACACGTACACTGACACACACACTGACTGACACACACAACTGTCATTGGCACACACACTGACACATGCAATGACACACACACTGACACACACAGTGACACACATGCACTGGCACACACACTCTGACTCACACACTGACACACACACTGACAAACACACCCTGACACACACAAACTGACACACAAAATGATACACACACTGACACACACACACAGACACACAAAAACACTGACACACACACATTGTAACACACATTGACAAACACAAACTGACACACCCACTGACACGCAGACACTGATACACACACTGACACACACGCACTGACAAACACACACTGACACACACATACTGACACACTCCACTGAAACACACACTGACGCACACTGACTGACACACACAACTGTCATTGGCACACACACTGACACATGCAATGACACACACACTGACACACACACTGACACACATGCACTGGCACACACACTCTGACTCACACACTGACACACACACTGACAAACACACCCTGACACACACAAACTGACACACAAAATGATACACACACTGACACACACACACAGACACACAAAAACACTGACACACACACATTGTAACACACATTGACAAACACAAACTGACACACCCACTGACACGCAGACACTGACACACACACTGACACACACGCAATGACAAACACACACTGACACACACATACTGACACACTCCACTGAAACACACACTGACACACAGAGACTGACACACACACACTGACACACACACTGACACACACACTGCCACCCAAAATGACACACGCACACTGACACACACACATTGACAAATGCACTGACACACACACCCTGACACACACACTTACACGCATGCACTGACACACATACACTGACACACACACCGACTGACACACACAACTGTCATTGGCACACACACTGACACATGCAATGACACACACACTGACACACACACTGACACACATGCACTGGCACACACACTCTGACTCACACACTGACACACACACTGACAAACACACCCTGACACACACAAACTGACACACAAAATGATACACACACTGACACACACACACAGACACACAAAAACACTGACACACACACACTGTAACACACATTGACAAACACAAACTGACACACCCACTGACACGCAGACACTGACACACACACTGACACACACGCACTGACAAACACACACTGACACACACATACTGACACACTCCACTGAAACACACACTGACACACAGAGACTGACACACACAAACTAACACACACACTGGCATACACATACTGACACACCTAACTAACCCGCACACTGGCACACACATACTCACACACACATACTGACACACGCACACACACTGACCAACACACACACTGACACACACGAGCTGACATACACACTGACACACAAGCACTGACACACACACACTGACACACATTAACTGCCACACACACACTGACAGACACTGACGCACACCAACAATGACACACACACACTGCCACACACCCCCTTTCTCATGCACTGACAGACAATCGCACTGACACACACACACTGAGACACACAGTGAAACACACGCACTGACACAAACACTGACACACACACACTGACGCACACACCGACACACACACTGATGCACAGACTGACACACACACAGTGACACACACGCACTGACACACACACTGACACACACACACTGATGCATACACCGACACACACACTGACGCAGACACTGACACATACACACTGACCCACACACACTATCACACACACTGACACACACACACTGACACACTCGCACTGACACACACGCACTGACACACACACTGACACACACACTGACACACACACACTGACGCACACACTGACACTGGAACACACACTGACACACACTCTGACTCACACACTGACACACACACACTGGCTCACACACACTGACACACACACAGACTCACACATACTGACACACATAACTAGCATGCACACTGACACACACATACTGACACAGACAAGCTGACACACACAGACACACACACTGACACACACACACTGACACACATACACTGACACACACTGACGCACACACACAATGACACACACACACTGCCACACACACGCTGACACGTGCACTGACAGACACTGACACTGACCCACACATACTGTCACACACACTGACACGCACACACTGACACACACGCACACTGACACACACACACTGACACACACTGACGCACACACACAATGACACACACACACTGCCACACACACGCTGACACATGCACTGACAGACACTCACACTGACCCACACACACTGCCACACACACTGACACACACACACTTACACACAGGCACTGACACACACTCACTGACATAAGCACACATTGACTCACACAGTGCCACCAACAATGACACCAAGCCACTGACACATGCACTGACACACACACACTGACACACACATACTGACACACACAACTGACACCAACACACACACACACACTGACACACACACTGACACACACACTGACACTGGAACACACACTGACACAGACACTCTGACTCACACACTGACACACACACACTGACACACACACTGACACTGGAACACACACTGACACAGACACTCTGACTCACACACTGACACACACACACTGACACACACAAACTGACACACACACTGATACACACACTGACACACACACACAGACAAACACCCACACTGACACAGACACTGACACAACCACACTGACACAAACGTAGACGCACACACACACACACTGACACACACACACACTGATACATAATGACTGACACACACACACTGAAACACTCTGACGCACACCCAAAATGACACACACACACTGCCACACACACACTGACACATGCACTGACAGACACTCGCACTGGCGCACACACACTGAGACACAAACTGACGCACATGCACTGACACACACACTGACACACACACTGACTCACACACACTGACACACACACACTGGCGCACAAACCGACACACACACTATTGCACACACTGACACACACACAGAAACCTACATACTGGACCACACACTGATACACTCACTGACACACACACACTGACACACAGACACTGACACACACACACAGACACACACGCTGCCACGCACAATGACACACACACACACTGACACACACACACTGACACTGACACACACACACTGACACACACGCACTGACACACATACACACTGCCACACCCATACGGACAAGCACAACTGATACCAACACTGACACACACACACTGACACACACACACTGGACACTAACACAGACACTGACACACACAATGTCACAAAAAGTGACACACACACTGACACACACACACTGACACACACACACTAACACTGACAGACACTCGCACTGATGCACACACTGACACACACACACTGACACATACACACTGACCCACACATACGGACACACACACTGACACACACACACTGACGCACACACTGACACACACACACAGACACATACACACTGACCCACACACCGACACACCCACTGATGCACACACTGACTCACACACACAGACACATACACACTGACCCACACATACTGACACACACACTGACACTCACAAACTGACACACACGCTCTGACACGCACACTGACACACACACACTGACACACACACTGCCACCCAAAATGACACACGCACACTGACACACATTGACAAATGCACTGACACACACACCCTGACACACACACTTACACGCATGCACTGACACACATACACTGACACACACACTGACTGACACACACAACTGTCATTGGCACACACACTGACACATGCAATGACACACACACTGACACACACACTGACACACATGCACTGGCACACACACTCTGACTCACACACTGACACACACACTGACAAACACACCCTGACACACACAAACTGACACACAAAATGATACACACACTGACACACACACACAGACACACAAAAACACTGACACACACACATTGTAACACACATTGACAAACACAAACTGACACACCCACTGACACGCAGACACTGACACACACACTGACACACACGCACTGACAAACACACACTGACACACACATACTGACACACTCCACTGAAACACACACTGACACACAGAGACTGACACACACACACTGACACACACACTGACACACACACTGACACACACGCACAGACACACACACATTCACACAAACTAACACACACACTGGCATACACATACTGACACACCTAACTAACCCGCACACTGGCACACACATACTCACACACACATACTGACACACGCACACACACTGACCAACACACACACTGACACACACGAGCTGACATACACACTGACACACAAGCACTGACACACACACACTGACACACATTAACTGCCACACACACACTGACAGACACTGACGCACACCAACAATGACACACACACACTGCCACACACCCCCTATCTCATGCACTGACAGACAATCGCACTGACACACACACACTGAGACACACAGTGAAACACACGCAATGACACAAACACTGACACAAACACTGACACACACACACTGACGCACACACCGACACACACACTGACACACACACTGACTCACACACACTGACACACACACACTGGCGCACAAACCGACACACACACTATTGCACACACTGACACACACACAGAAACCTACACACTGGACCACACACTGATACACTCACTGACACACACACACTGACACACAGACACTGACACACACACACAGACACAGGCACTGACACACACACACTGACACACACGCACTGACACACATACACACTGACACACCCATACGGACAAGCACAACTGATACCAACACTGACACACACACACTGACACACACACACTGACACTAACACAGACACTGACACACACAATGTCACAAAAAGTGACACACACACTGACACACACACACTGACACACACACACTAACACTGACAGCCACTCGCACTGATGCACACACTGACACACACACACTGACAC
The DNA here is from genome assembly GCF_047496885.1 of Scyliorhinus torazame. NCBI lineage: Eukaryota > Metazoa > Chordata > Chondrichthyes > Carcharhiniformes > Scyliorhinidae > Scyliorhinus > Scyliorhinus torazame. Next base: position 220,982,452 of record NC_092719.1, read on the forward strand.
ATACACACTGACCCACACATACGGACACACACACTGACACACACACACTGACGCACACACTGACACACACACACAGACACATACACACTGACCCACACATACTGACACACACACTGACACTCACAAACTGACACACACGCTCTGACACGCACACTGACACTCACACACTGACACACACACTGCCACCCAAAATGACACACGCACACTGACACACATTGACAAATGCACTGACACACACACCCTGACACACACACTTACACGCATGCACTGACACACATACACTGACACACACACTGACTGACACACACAACTGTCATTGGCACACACACTGACACATGCAATGACACACACACTGACACACACACTGACACACATGCACTGGCACACACACTCTGACTCACACACTGACACACACACTGACAAACACACCCTGACACACACAAACTGACACGCAAAATGATACACACACTGACACACACACACAGACACACAAAAACACTGACACACACACATTGTAACACACATTGACAAACACAAACTGACACACCCACTGACACGCAGACACTGACACACACACTGACACACACGCACTGACAAACACACACTGACACACACATACTGACACACTCCACTGAAACACACACTGACACACACTGACTGACACACACAACTGTCATTGGCACACACACTGACACATGCAATGACACACACACTGACACACACACTGACACACATGCACTGGCACACACACTCTGACTCACACACTGACACACACACTGACAAACACACCCTGACACACACAAACTGACACACAAAATGATACACACACTGACACACACACACAGACACACAAAAACACTGACACACACACATTGTAACACACATTGACAAACACAAACTGACACACCCACTGACACGCAGACACTGACACACACACTGACACACACGCACTGACAAACACACACTGACACACACATACTGACACACTCCACTGAAACACACACTGACACACACTGACTGACACACACAACTGTCATTGGCACACACACTGACACATGCAATGAGACACACACTGACACACACACTGACACACATGCACTGGCACACACACTCTGACTCACACACTGACACACACACTGACAAACACACCCTGACACACACAAACTGACATACAAAATGATACACACACTGACACACACACACAGACACACAAAAACACTGACACACACACATTGTAACACACATTGACAAACACAAACTGACACACCCACTGACACGCAGACACTGACACACACACTGACACACACGCACTGACAAACACACACTGACACACACATACTGACACACTCCACTGAAACACACACTGACACACAGAGACTGACACACACACACTGACACACACACTGACACACACACTGACACACACGCACAGACACACACACATTCACACAAACTAACACACACACTGGCATACACATACTGACACACCTAACTAACCCGCACACTGGCACACACATACTCACACACACATACTGACACACGCACACACACTGACCAACACACACACTGACACACACGAGCTGACATACACACTGACACACAAGCACTGACACACACACACTGACAGACATTAACTGCCACACACACACTGACAGACACTGACGCACACCAACAATGACACACACACACTGCCACACACCCCCTATCTCATGCACTGACAGACAATCGCACTGACACACACACACTGAGACACACAGTGAAACACACGCAATGACACAAACACGGACACAAACACTGACACACACACACTGACGCACACACCGACACACACACTGATGCACAGACTGACACACACACAGTGACACACACGCACTGACACACACACTGACACACACACACTGATGCATACACCGACACACACACTGACGCAGACACTGACACATACACACTGACCCATACACACTATCACACACACTGACACACACACACTGACACACTCGCACTGACACACACGCACTGACACACACACTGACACACACACACTGACGCACACACTGACAGACACACACTGACACTGGAACACACACTGACACACACTCTGACTCACACACTGACACACACACACTGGCTCACACACACTGACACACACACAGACTCACACATACTGACACACATAACTAGCATGCACACTGACACACACATACTGACACAGACGAGCTGACACACACAGACACACACACTGACACACACACACTGACACACATACACTGACACACACTGACGCACACACACACACTGCCACACACACGCTGACACGTGCACTGACAGACACTCACACTGACCCACACATACTGTCACACACACTGACACGCACACACTGACACACACGCACACTGACACACACACACTGACACACACTGACGCACACACACAATGACACACACACACTGCCACACACACGCTGACACATGCACTGACAGACACTCACACTGACCCACACACACTGCCACACACACTGACACACACACACTTACACACAGGCACTGACACACACTCACCGACATAAACACACATTGGCTCACACAGTGCCACCAACAATGACACCCAGCCACTGACACATGCACTGACACACACACACTGACACACACATACTGACACACACAACTGACACCAACACACACACACACACTGACACACACACTGACACACACACTGACACAGACATTCTGACTCACACACTGACACACACACACTGACACACACACTGACACTGGAACACACACTGACACAGACACTCTGACTCACACACTGACACACACACACTGACACACACAAACTGACACACACACTGATACACACACTGACACACACACACAGACAAACACACACACTGACACAGACACAAACACACTGACACAAACGTAGACGCACACACACACACACTGACACACACACACACTGATACATAATAACTGACACACACACACTGAAACACTCTGACGCACACCCAAAATGACACACACACACTGCCACACACACACTGACACATGCACTGACAGACACTCGCACTGGCGCACACACACTGAGACACAAACTGACGCACATGCACTGACACACACACTGACACACACACTGACTCACACACACTGACACACACACACTGGCGCACAAACCGACACACACACTATTGCACACACTGACACACACACAGAAACCTACACACTGGACCACACACTGATACACTCACTGACACACACACACTGACACACACGCACTGACACACAAACACTGACACACACACACACAGACACACACACTGCCACCCACAATGTCACACAGACACACTGACACACACACACTGACACAGGCACTGACACACACACACTGACACACACGCACTGACACACATACACACTGACACACCCATACGGACACGCACAACTGATACCAACACTGACACACACACACTGACACACACCCCCTATCTCATGCACTGACAGACACTCACACTGACGCACACACACTGAGACACACAGTGAAACACACGCACTGACAGAAACACTGACACAAACACTGACACACACACACTGACACACACACCGACACACACACTGACGCACAGACTGACACACACACAGTGACACCCACGCACTGACACACACACTGACACACACACTGATGCATACACCGACGCACACACTGACGCAGACACTGACACATACACACTGACCCACACACACTATCACACACACTGACACACACACTGACACACTCGCACTGACACACACGCACTGACACACACACTGACACACACACACTGACACACACACACACTGACGCACACACTGACACACACACACTGACACTGGAACACACACTCTGACTCACACACTGACACACACACACTGGCTCACACACACAGACACACACACTGACACACACACACTGACACACATACACTGACACACACTGACGCACACACACAATGACACACACACACTGCCACACACACGCTGACACGTGCACTGACAGACACTCACACTGACAATGACACACACACACTGACACACACACACTGACACTGGAACACACACTCTGACTCACATACTGACACACACACACTGGCTCACACACACAGACACACACACTGACACACACACACTGACACACATACACTGACACACACTGACACACACGCACTCTGACACACACACACTGACGCACACACACAATGACACACACACACTGCCACACACACAGACAAACACCCACACTGACACAGACACTGACACAAACACACTGACACAAACGTAGACGCACACACACACACACTGACACACACACACACTGATACATAATAACTGACACACACACACTGAAACATTCTGACGCACACCCAAAATGACACACACACACTGCCACACACACACTGACACATGCACTGACAGACACTCGCACTGGCGCTCACACACTGAGACACAAACTGACGCACATGCACTGACACACACACTGACACACACACTGACTCACACACACTGACACACACACACTGACACATGCACTGACAGACACTCGCACTGGCGCACACACACTGACACACATATACTGACACACACAACTGACACCAACACACACACACACTGACACACACACTGACACTGGAACACACACTGACACAGACACTCTGACTCACACACTGACACACACACACTGACACACACAAACTGACACACACACTGATACACACGCTGACACACACACACAGACAAACACCCACACTGACACAGACACTGACACAAACACACTGACACAAACGTAGACGCACACACACACACACTGACACACACACACACTGATACATAATAACTGACACACACACACACTGAAACACTCAAAATGACACACACACACTGCCACACACACACTGACACATGCACTGACAGACACTCGCACTGGCGCACACACACTGAGACACAAACTGACGCACACGCACTGACACACACACTGACACACACACTGACACACAAACACAGACACACTCACACACAGGCACACACACCGCCACCCACAATGACACACAGACACACTGACACACACACACTGACACAGGCACTGACACACACACACTGACACACATACAAACTGACACACCCATACGGACAAGCACAACTGATACCAACACAGCCACACACACACTGACACACACACACTGACACTAACACACACGCTGACACACACAATGTCACAAAAGGTGACACACACACTGACACACACACACACTGACACACACTCTGACACACACATCCTGACACACATAACTAACATGCACACTGACACACACATTCTCACACACACAAACTGACACACACACACTGACAAACACTGACACACACACAATGACACTCACAATGACACACACGAGCTGACACACACAGTGACACACACACACTGACACACAATAACTGACACAATCTGACGAACACCTACAATGACACACACACACTGACACGCACACACTGACACATGCACTGACATTCAATCGCACTTACGCACACACACTGAGACATGCACTGACACAAACGCACTGACACACACACTGACACACACACTGACACACACACACTGACGCACACACCGACACACACACTGACGCACACACTGGCACACACACAGACACATCCACACTGACCCACACACACTGACACACACACTGACACACGCACACTGACACACATAACTAAAACACACACTGAGACACACACTGGCACACACGCACTGACACACACACTGACTCACTCACTGACACACACACACTGACGCACACACCTACACACCCACTGACGCACACACTGACACACACACAGCCACATAGACTGACCCACTCAAACTGACACACACACTGACACACACAACCTGACACAAACGCACTGACACATGCACTGACACACACACACTGACACACACACTGCCACCCAAAATGACACACACACACTGACATACACACACTGACACTCATGCACTGACACACATACACTGACATACACACACTGACACACATGCACTGACACGCACACACTGACACACATGCACTGGCACACTCACGATCCGGCTCACACACTGACACACACACTGACAAACACACCCTGACAAACACAAACTGACACACCCACTGACACACAGACACTGACACAAACACTGACACACACACTGACACACATGCACTGACACACAGACACTGACACACACACTGACACACACATTGTGACACACACCACTGACACACACACACTGAGACACACACTGACACACACGCACTGACACACACAATGACACACACACACACACACTGACGCACATGCACTGACACACACACACTGACACACACAAATTGACACACACACTGACACCCACAATGCCACACACACACTGACACACTCGCACAGACACACACATACTAACACACTCACACTGACACACACATACTGACACACCTAACTAACCCACACACTGACACACACATACTCACACACACACACTGACACACATAGTGACACACACGAGCTGACATACACACTGCCACACAAGCACTGACACACACACAATAACAGATACACACACTGACAGACACTGACGCACACTCACAATGGCACACACACACTGCCACACACCCACTATCTCATGCACTGACAGACATAAGCACTGACGCACATACACTGAGACACACACAGACACACACGCACTGACACAAACACTGACACACACACACTGACGCACACACCGACACACACACTGACGAACAGACTGACACACACACAGTGACACACACGCACTGACACACACTGACACACAAACTGACACACACACACTGATGCATACACCGATACACACACTGACGCAGACAGTGACACATACACACTGACCCACACACACTGTCACACGCACTGGCACAAACACACACTGACACATGCACTGACACACACACACTGACACACACACACTGGCACACACGCACTGACACAAACATACACTGACACACATAACTAACACGCACACTGGCACACACACTGGCACACACAAACTGACACACACACACTGACACGCACACACACACTGAGACACACACACTGACAAACACACACTGACACTGACAGACACTCGCACTGATGCACACACACTGACACACACACTGGCACACACGCACTGACACAAACACTGACACACTCACAGACACACACACACTGACGCACACACCAACACACCCACTGACGCACACACTGACACACACACAGACACATACACACTGACCCACACAAACTGACACACACACTGACACACACGCTCTGACAGACACGCTCTGACAGAAGCACTGACACACACACACACTGACACACACACTGACACGCATGCGCTGAAACACATACACTGACACACACACTGACTGACACACACAACTGACACTGACGCACACACTGACACACACACAGACACATACACACTGATCCACACACAATGACACACACACTGACACACGCACACTGACACACATAACTAACACGCACACTGGCACACACACTGGCACACACGAACTGACACACACACTGACACACACACACACACTGAAACACACACACTGACACGCACACACTAACACTGAAAGACACTCGCACTGATGCACACACACTGAGACACACACTGGCACACACGCACTGACACACACTCACACAGTGACACACATACTGACACTGACACACTGACACTGACACACACACTGTCACACGCACACTGACACACACATACTGACACACACAAACTGACACACGCATTGATACACTCACTGACGCTCACACTGACACACACACTGACACACACACTGACACACACACACTGAAACACAAACTGAAACACCGAATGACACACCCACTGGCACACAGACACTGACACACACATACTGACGCACACAACTGACACACACACTGACACCTACACTTGCACACACACTGATACACACATTGACACACACACACTGACACACATACTGACACTGACACACACACTGACACACACACTGACACTGACACACTGAGACTGACACACACACTGACACACGCACACTTACACACGCATACTTACACACACAAACTTACACACGCACTGATACACACACTGACACTCACACTGACACACACACACTGACACACACACTGGCACACCCACACTGAAACACACACTGACACACAGACTGACACACCCAGTGGCACACAGACACTGACACGCACAGACTGATACAAACACTGACACACACAATGACACAAACACTGACACACACATACTGACACGCGCATGACACACTCACTGACACACACACAGACAGACACACACACAGACAAACACTGACACACACTCTGACACATGCGCACTGACTCACACACACTGACACACACTGACACACACACTGAAACACAGACTGCCACACATGCTGTCACACACGCACACTGACACACACACACACACACACTGACACACTGACACACTGACACACCCACACATTTGCGCAACCACACTGACACACACTGACACACACACTGACACACATGCACTGACACACACACACTGATGCACACACACGCACACACACACACTGACACACACACTGACAAATGCACTGACAGACACACGCACTGACACACACAAACTAAAACACACACTGACACACAAACATACTGACACACACACTGACACACATGCACTGACACACCCACTGACACACACACACTGACACACACACTGACACTGACACACACACTGACACTGACACACACACCGACACACACACTGATACAGGCACTGACACACACAGACTGACAAACACACTGACACACACACACTGAAACACACATTGACACAGAGACTGACACACAGACTGGCACACAGACACTGACACACACTGACACACACAGACTGACACACACACTGACACACACACTGACACAAACACTGACACACACTCAGTGACACACACTCAGTGACATACGCACACTGACACACACACTGAGACACAAACACTGATACACCCACTGGCACACAGACACTGACACACACTCTCTCACACACACTGACACACTGATAAACATTGACACACACTCTCACACATGTGCACTGACACACACACTGACAAACACTAACACACACACTGACACACAGACTGAACCAAACGCTGGCACACACTCACACTGACAATCACGCACACACACACTGACACACTGACACACACACACAGACACACACACACTGAAAGACACTTACACACACAGACTGAAACACCAAATGACACCCTGAGACTGACACACACACACTGACACACACACTGACACACACACCTGACACCCACAGTGACAGACACACACTGACAAACGCACTGACACATGCACTGACAGACACACGCACTGACACAGACAGACTGAAAGTTACACTGACATGCAAACACACTGACACATACACTGACACACATGCACTGACGAAAACACCGACACACACATACTCACACAAACACACTGACACACAATAACTGACACACACACACTGGCACACACACTGACACACACGCACTGACACACACACACTGACACACACACTGGCACACACGGATTGACACACACACTGACACACACACTGACACACACACACTGACACACACGCACTGACACACACACTGACACACACATGCTGACACACACAACTGACACACACTGACACACACACACTGACACACACACACTGACACGCACATACACTGACGCATACACACTGACGCACACACTGACACACACACACTCATGCACAATAACAGACACACACACACTGACACACACATTGACACACACGCACTGACAAACACACACACTGATGCACACACACTCACACACACTGAAACATAGACTGACACACAAACACACTGACAAACACACTGACACACACGCACTGACACACACTGACACACACACACTGACACACACACACTGACATACACGTACTGACACACACACACTGACACACACACTGACACACACGCACTGACACACACACACTGACACACACAAACACTGACACACACACTTACACAAACACACTGACACACACACTTACAGACACCCTGACACACACACTGACACACACACACTGACACACACACACTGACATACTCGTACTGACACACACACACTGAAACACACACTGACACACATGCACTGACACACACTGACACACACACACTGACACACACACACTGACATACACGTACTGACACACACACACTGACACACACACTTACAGAGACACACTGACACACACATTGACACACACACACTGACACACACACACTGACATACTCGTACTGACACACACACACTGAAACACACACTGACACACATGCACTGAGACACACACTGACACACAATAACTGACACACACACACGGACACACACACACTGACACTGCACACACACTGACACACACACTGACACACACATACTGACACACCCGAACTGACACACACACTGATACACACACTAACACACACACACTGAAATACACACTGACACACACTCAGTGACACACACTCACTGACACACGCACACTGACACACACACTGAGACACTAACACTGACACACACCCTGGCACACAGACACCGACACACACTGACACACACTCAGTGACACACTCTCACTGACACACGCACACTGACACACACACTGATACACAAACACTGGCACACCCACTGGCACACAGACACTGACACACACTGACACACACATACTGACATACACAACTGACATTCGCACTAACACGCACACACTGACACACATGCACTGACACACACACACATACTGATGTGCACACACTCACAAACACACACTGACAGCCACAATGACACACGCACACTGACACACACACTGTCACATGCACTGACAGACACATGCACTGACACACACACACACTGAAATACACACTGACACACAAACACACTGACACACACACTGACATACATGCACTTACACACATCCTGTCACACACACACACAACATACAGACTGACACACACCCACTGACACACACACTGATACACACATTGACACACACACTGACACACATACTGATACTAACACAAACACTGACACACACACTGACACTGACACACACACTGACACACACACACTGACACACACATACTGACACACACAAACTGACACACACACTGACACACACACACTAACATGCACACTGTCACACACACTGACACACAGACACTGATATACAGACTGACAAACATGCTGTCACACACGCACACTGACACACACACTGGCACACACACACTGACATGCACACACACTGACACATACACAAACTGACGCACGCACACTGACACACACACTGATATACACACTTACACACACACACTGACACACACATTGACACACACACACTGACACACACACTGACACTGACACACTGACACTGACACACACACTGACACACGCAAACTTACACACACATACTGACGCAGACAAACTGACACACGCACTGATACGCACACTGACCCTCACACTGACACACACACACTGACACACACACTGACACACCCACACTGAAACACACACTGACACACAGACTGACACACCCAGTGGCACACAGATACTGACACACACAGACTGATACAAACACTGACACACACAATGACACAAACACTGACACACACATACTGACACGCACAACTGACACACACACTGACACACACACAGACAGACACACACACAGACAAACACTGATACACACTCTGGCACATGCGCACTGACACAGACTGACACACAGACTGACACACACGCTGTCACACACGCACACTGACACACACACACACACACTGACACACTGACACACCCACACATTTGCGCAATCACACTGACACACACTGACACACACACTGACACACACGCACTGACACACACACACACTGATGCACACACACTCACACACACACACAGACACCCACAATGACTCACACACACTGACACACACACTGTCAAATGCACTGACAGACGCACGCACTGACACACAAAAACTAAAACACACACTGACACACAAACATACTGACACACACACTGACACACATGCACTGACACACCCACTGTCACACACACACTGACACACACGCTGACACTGTCACACACACTGTCACACACATTGACACAGAGACTGGCACACAGACTGGCACACAGACACTGACACACACTAACACACACAGACTGACACACACACTGACACACACACTGACACAAACACTGACACACACTCAGTGACACACACTCAGTGACACATGCACACTGACACACACATTGAGACACAAACACTGACACACCCACTGGCACACAGACACTGACACACTGATAAACATTGACACACACTCTCACACATGTGCACTGACACACACACTGACACACACTGACACACACACTGACACACAGACTGAACCAAACGCTGCCACACACTCACACTGACAATCACGCACACACACACTGACACGCGCACAGACTGAAACACACACACTTACGCAAACACACTGACACACACATTGACACACACAATTACAGACACACACTGAAACCTACATTGACTCACACACACACTGACACACACACACACACTGACACGCACACACTCACACACACACACTGACACACACACACACTGATGCACACACACTCACACACACACACACTGACACCCACAATGACTCACACACACTGACACACACACTGTCAAATGCACTGACAGACGCACGCACTGACACACAAAAACTAAAACACACACTGACACACAAACATACTGACACACACACTGACACACATGCACTGACACACCCACTGTCACACACACACTGACACACACGCTGACACTGTCACACACACTGTCACACACATTGACACAGAGACTGGCACACAGACTGGCACACAGACACTGACACACACTAACACACACAGACTGACACACACACTGACACACACACTGACACAAACACTGACACACACTCAGTGACACACACTCAGTGACACATGCACACTGACACACACATTGAGACACAAACACTGACACACCCACTGGCACACAGACACTGACACACTGATAAACATTGACACACACTCTCACACATGTGCACTGACACACACACTGACACACACTGACACACACACTGACACACAGACTGAACCAAACGCTGCCACACACTCACACTGACAATCACGCACACACACACTGACACGCGCACAGACTGAAACACACACACTTACGCAAACACACTGACACACACATTGACACACACAATTACAGACACACACTGAAACCTACATTGACTCACACACACACTGACACACACACACACACTGACACGCACACACTCACACACACACACTGACACCAACAATGACAATCACACACTGACACACACACTGGCACATGCACTGACAGAGACACGCACTGACACACACACTGAAACACACACTGACAAACAAACACACTGACACACACACTGACACACATGCACTGACACACACGGCCACACACACCCTGACACACCCTGACACACAATCACTGACACACACACACTGACACACACACCGACACACACACTGACACACACACAATGACACACACGCACTGACACAGACACTGACACACAAATACAGACACACTTAACTGACACACACTCACACACACACACTGCCACCCACAATGGCACACACACACTGACACACACACTGACACACTGACACTGACACACACACTGACACACACACAGACACACACATACTGACACACACAAACTGACACACAGACTGACACACACATACTAACACGCACACTGTGACACACACACACACTGACACACAGACTGACACACAGACTGACACACAGACGGACACACATGCTGTCACACACACACACTGACACACACATACTGACACACACACTGATACACACACTTACACACATACACTGACACACACACTGACACACACACACTGACACACACACTGATACACACATTGACCCACACACACTGACACACATACTGACACTGACATACACACTGTCACACACACTGACACTGACACACTGACACAGACACACACCCTGACACACATCTACTGACACACACATACTGACACACAAAAACTGACACACACACTGATACACACAATGACACACACACTGACACCCACACACTGACACACACACACACTGAAACACACACCGACACACAGACTGACACACTCACTGGCACACAGACACTGACACACACTGCCACACACAGACTGACACACACACTGACACACACACTGACACACACACTGTCACACGCAATGACACAAACACTGACACACACACTGACACACACTCAGTGACACACACTCACTGACTCACACAGTGACACAAGCACACAGACACACACACTGAGACACAAAACCTGACACACCCACTGACACACAGACACTGACACACACTGACACACACATACTGACATACACAACAGACACACACACTGACACACACAGACACACACACACACTGACAAACACTGACACACATTCTGACACATGCGCACTGACACACACTTAATGACACATACTGACACACAGACTGACACACAGACACACATGCTGTCACACACGCACACTGACACACACACACACTGACACACTGACACGCACACACACTGACACACACACATACACACACACTGACACACACAATGACACAAACACTGACACACACACTGACACACACTCAGTGACACACACTTTTTGACAAACGCTACACTGACACACACACTGAGACACAAGCACTGACACACCCACTGGCACACAGACACTGACACACACATACTGACTCACACAATAACTGACACACACACACACACTGACACACACACACACTGACACACACGCACTGGCACACACACTGACACACACATACTGACACACAGAACTGACACACACTCACAAAAGCACACTGACACCCACAATGACACACACACACTGACACACACACTGACACATGCACTGACACACACACACTGACTGACTCACACACTGACACACACAAATTAACACGCACACTGTCACACACAATGACACACACTCAATCACGGCCACACCCCCACTGACACACGCACACTGATACACACATTGACACTCACACACTGACACACATACTGACACTGACACACACATTGACACACACACTGACACTGACACTCACTCTGACACAGACACACACATACTGACACACACAAACAGACACACACTGATACACGCACTGACACGCACACACTGTTACACACACAAACTGACATACACACTGACACACACGCACTGAAACACACACTGACTCACAGACTGACACACAGACTGGCACACAGACACTGACACACACTGATACACACAGACTGACACACACACTGACACACACACTGACACAAACACTGACACACACTCAGTGACACACACACAGTGACACACGCACTGACACACGCACTTGCACACAAACACTGACACACACTGACACACACATACTGACACACAAATCTGACACACACACTGACACACACACACTGACAAACACTGACACACTCTCTCACACATGCGCACTGACACACACACTGACACACACTGACACACACACACTGACACACTGACTCAAACACTGACACTCAGACTGACACAAACGCTGCCACACACTCACACTGACACACACGCACACACACACTGACACGCACACACACTGACACACACACAAACGCAAACACACTGACACACACACTGACACACACGCACTGACACACACTCACTGACATGCACACACTCACACAAACACAGACACCCACAATGACACACACACACACTGACACACACACTGACATATGCACTGACAGACACACGCACTGAAACACACACACTGAAACACACACTGTCACACAAACGCACTGACACACACACTGACTCACATGCACTGACGCACACATGACCACACACATCCTGACACACACTGACACACAATCACTGACACAAACACTGACAGACACACACTGACAAACACTGACACACACTCTCACACATGCGCACTGACACATACACTGACACACACTGACACACACACACTGACACACACTGACTCAAACACTGACACTCAGACTGACACAAACTCACACTGACACACACACTGACACACACGCACTGACACACACACACTGACACGCACACACTCACACAAAAACACTGACACCCACAATGACACACACACACTGACACACACACTGACATATGCACTGACAGACACACGCACTGACACACACACACTGAAACACACACTGTCACACTGACACACACACTGACACACATGCACTGACACACACACGACCACTCACACCCTGACACACACTGACACACAATCACTGACACACACATACTGACACACACAACTGACACACACACACACACACACACACACACTGCCACCCACAATGACACACACACACTGACACACACACTGACACTGACACACTGACACTGACACACACGCTGTGACACACACACACACTGACACTCACACTGACACACACACTGACACACACACTGATACACAGACACTGACACACAGACTGACACACACACACTGACACACACTGACACACACACACTGACGCACACACACTCACACACGCACACTGACAACCACACTTACACACACACACTGACATACACACTGACACACACACTGACACACACACTGACACACACACACTGGCACACACACACTGATACACACCTTGACACACACACACAGACTCACATACTGACATTGATACCCACACTGTCACACACACTGACACTGACTCACTGACACCGACACACACCCTGACACACACATACTGACACACACAATCTGACACACAAGAACTGACACACACACTGCTACACACACATACATACCCACTGGCACACAGACACTGACACACACTGACACACACAGACTGACACACACACTGACACACACACTGACACACGCAATGACACAAACATTGACACACTCACTGACACACGCACACTGGCTCACACACTGAGACACAAAACCTGACACACTCACTGGCACACAGACACTGACACACACTGACACATACATACTGACACACACAACTGACACACACACTGACACACACACACAGACACACACACACACTGATAAACACTTACACACACTCTGACACATGCGCATTGACACACACACACTGACACACACTGACACACAGACTGACACACAGACTGGCACACATGCTGTCACACACGCACACACACTGAATCACTGACACGCACACACACTGACACACACACTGACACACACACTTACACACACACTGACACAGACAATGGCACAAACACACATTGACACACACACTGAGACACACACACTGACACACCCACTGGCACGCAGACACTGACACGCACATACTGACACACACAACTGACAGACACACAGACAAACACACACTGACACACACACGCACACTGACAAACACTGACACATGCGCACTGACACCCACACACTGACACACAGACTGACACACACACACTGACACACACACTGATACACACTCTGACACACACACACTGACACACACACTGACACACACACACTGAAACACACACTGGCACACAGACTGTCACACCCACTGGCACATAGTCACTGACACACACTGACACACACAGACTGGCACAAACACTGACACACCCACTGGCACACAGTAACTGAAACACCCATACTGACACACAACTGACACACCCACTGACACACACACACGCACACAAACTGACATGCACACACACTGACACACACACACACTTACCCAAACACACTGACAAACACAATGACACACACACTTACAGACACACACTGAGACACACGCACTGACACACACACACACTCACGAACACACACTCACACATGCACACTCACAGCCACAATGACACACACACACTGACACACACAATGACACATGCACTGACAGACACATGCACTGACACACACACACTGAAACACACACTGACACACAAACACACTGACACACACACTGACACACATGCACTGACACATACACTGACACACACACTGACACACACACTGACACACACCCACTGACACACACACATTGATACACACACACTGACACACATACTGACACTAAAACACACACTGACATACACACTGACACACACACTGACACTGACACACTGACACTGACACACACACTGACACACACACATAGACACACACATACTGACACACACAAACTGACACACACACTGAAACACACACACTAACACGCACACTGCCACACACACTGACACACACACAATCCGACACACACACTGACACACAGACTGACACACAGACTGACACACACGCTGTCACACACGCACACTGACACACACACACTGACACGCTAACACGCACACACACTGACACATACACACACTGACGCATACACACTGATGCACACACTTACACACACATTGACACACACCATCCGACACACACACTGACACACAGACTGACACACAGACTGACACACACGCTGTCACACACGCACACTGACACACACACACTGACATGCTAACACGCACACACACTGACACATACACACACTGACGCATACACACTGATGCACACACTTACACACACATTGTCTCACACTTACTGACACACACACACTGACACACGTACTGACACTGACACACACACTGACACACGCACACTGACACACACATACTGACACACACAAACTGACACACGCACTGAAACACACACTGACATACAGAATGACACACCCACTGGCACACACACACTCACACACACTGACACACATCCACTGACTCTCACTGACACACACAGACTGACACATACATTGACGCACCCACTGACACACACACTGCCACACACAATGACACAAACACTGACACACACTCACACACACACACTGACACGCACACACACTGACACACACACACTTACACAAACACACTGACACACACACTGACACACACACTTACAGACACACACTCACACACACACACGGACACACACACACTGACAAACACTGACACACACTCTGACACATGCGCACTGCCACACACACACTGACACACACTGACACACACTGACACACACACACTGACACACAGACAGACTGACACACACGCTGTCACACACTTACTGACGCACACACACACACACACACTGACACACTGACACGCACACACACTGACACACACACACACTTACGCAAACACACTGACACACACAATGACACACACACTTACAGACACACACTGACACACACACTGACACACACTTACTGACACCCACACACACTGACGCACACACTCTCGCACAAACACTGACACCCACAATCACACACACATACTGACATATACACTGACACATGCACTGACAGACACACGCACAGACACACACACACTAAAAACACACATACTGGCACACACAACTGACACACACTGACACATAAACACAATGACACACACACTGATACACATGCACTGACACACACACTACCACACAGACACTGACACACACACACTGACACACAATCACTGACACACACACATTGACACACACACAGACACACACACACTGACAAACACACTGACAAACACACACACTGACACACATGCACTGACACACACACACTAAAAACACACATACTGGCACACACAACTGACACACACTGACACACACACACTGACACCCACAATGACACACACAGACTGACACATGCACTGATAGACACAGGCACTGACACACACACACTGACACACACACTGACACACACACACTAACACGCACATGACACACACACTCACTGACACACACACTGACACCCACCCACTGACACACACACTGATACACACATTGACACACACACAGTGACACACACATACTGACACTGACACACACACTGACACACACAAACTGAAACACACACTGACACACACAGACTGACACACAGACTGACACACACACTGACACACGCAATGACGCAAGCATTGACACATTCAGTGACACACACTCAGTGACACACACTCACTGACACACGCACACTGACACACACATTGACACACACACAGTGACACACACGTACTGACACTGACACACACACTGACACACACACTGACACACACACACTGAAACACACACTGACACACACAGACTGACACACAGACTGACACACACACTGACACACACACTGACACACGCAATGACACAAACATTGACACACACACTGACACACATTCAGTGACACACACTTAGTGACACACACTCACTGACACACGCACACTGACACACACACTGAGACACAAAACCTGACACACTCACTGTCACACAGACACTGACACACACTGACACATACATACTGACACACACACACAGACACACACACACACTGATAAACACTGACACACACTCTGACACATGCGCATTGACACACACAGACTGACACACAGACTGACACACAGACTGGCACACATGCTGTTACACACGCACACTGACACACACACACACTGACACACTGACACGCACTGACACACACACTTAAACACACTGACACAGACAATGGCACAAACACTGACACACACACTTAATGACACACACTCACTGACACACGCACACTGACACACACTCTGAGACACAAACACTGACAAACCCACTGGCACGCAGACACTGACACACACTGACACGCACATACTGACACACACAACTGACACACACACAGACAAACACACACTGACACACACACACACTGACAAACACTGACACATGCGCACTGACACCCACACACTGACACACAGACTGACACACACACACTGACACACACGCTGATACACACTCTGACACACACACACTGACACACACACTGATACACACTCTGACACACACACACTGACACACACACTGACACACACACACTGAAACACACACTGGCACACAGACTGTCACACCCACTGGCACACAGACACTGACAAACACTGACACACCCACTGGCACAGAGAAACTGAAACACACATACTGACACACAACTGACACAACCACTGACACACACACATGCACACAAACTGACACGCACACACACTGACAAACACAATGACACACACACTTACAGACACACACTGAGACACACACTGACACACACGCACTGACACACACACACATTCACGAACACACACTCACACACACACACTCACAGCCACAATGACACACACACACTGACAGACACACTGACACATGCACTGACAGACACATGCACTGACACACACACACTGAAACACACACTGACACACAAACACACTGACACACACACTGACATACATGCACTAACACATACACTCACACACACACACACACTGACACGCACACTGACACACACACATTGATACACACATTGACACGCACACACTGACACACATACTGACACTAAAACACACTCTGACACACACAAACTGACACACACACTTAAACACACACACTAACACACACACTGCCACACACACTGACACACACCCAATCCGACACACACACTGACACACAGGCTGACACACAGACTGACACACACGCTGTCACACACGCATACTGACACACACACACTGACACTCTAACACGCACACACACTGACACATACACACACTGACGCATACTCACTGATGCACACACTTGCACACACACTGTCACACACGCACTGACACACACACACACACACTGACACACATACTGACACTGACACACTGACACTGACACACACACTGACACACGCACACTGACACACACATACTGACACATACACTGACGCACACACTGACACACACACTGCCACACACAATGACACAAACACTGACATACACACACACACACACTGACATGCACACACACTGACACACACACTTACACATTCACTGACACACACACTGAGACACACACTCATCAGACAAACACTGACACACACACACGGACACACACCCACTGACACACACACACTGATACACACATTGGCACACACACACTGACACACACACTGACACACACACTGACACTGACACACACCCACTGACACACACACTGACACACACATACTGACACACAAAACTGACACACACACACTGACACACCCACACTGACTAACACTGACACACACTCTGACACATGCGCACTGCCACACACACACTGACACACACTGACACACACGCACTGACACACACACACACTTACGCAAACACACTGACACACACACACTGACACACACACTTACAAACACACACTGACACACACACTGACAACCACTCACACTGACGCACACACACTCACACAAACACTGACACCCACAATGACACACACACACTTACATATACACTGACACATGCACTGACAGACACACGCGCAGACACACACACACTGAAACACACACTGACACATAAACACACTGATACACATGCACTGACACACACACTACCACACAGACACACACACACTGACAAACACACTGACACACATGCACTGACACACACACTAAAAAACACACATACTGACACACACAACTGACACACACTGACACACGCACACTGACACCCACAATGACACACACACACTGACACATTCACTGACAAACACTCTGACACTGACACACTGACACTGACACACACACTGACACAAACATACTGACGCACACAAACTGACACACACACTGTTACACACACTGACACTCACACTGACACACACACACTGACACACACACACTGACACACTCACTCACACACAGACTGACACACCCATTGGCACACAGGCACAGGCACGCACAGACTGACAAACACACTGACACACACACTGGCACACACAAGGACACAAACACTGACACACACACTGACACACACTCAGTGATACACACTCACTGACACACACACACTGACACACACACTGAGACACAAACACTGACACATCCACTGGCACACAGGCACTGACACACACATACTGACACACACTACTGACACACACAGACACACAGAGATGCACACACACTCAGTGATACACACTCACTGACACACGCACACTGACACACACACACATAGACACACACATACTGAGACACACAAGCTGACACACACACTGAAACACACACTAACACGCACACTGTCACACTCACTGACACACACACAATCTGACACACACACTGACACACAGACTGACACACACACTGACACACACACCATCACACACGCACAATGACAAACACACACACTGACAATCTAACACGCACACACACTGACACACACACACTGACACACACACACACACTGACACACATACTCACACTGACACACTGACACTGACACATACACTGGCACACGCACTGATACACACACTGACACACACACACTGACACACACTGACTCAAACACTGACACTGACACATACACTGGCACACGCACTGATACACACACTGACACACACACACTGACACACACACTGACACAAACAGACTGAAACACACACTGACACACAGAATGACACAAACACTGACACACGCACACACACACACACACAGTTACACAAACACACTGACACACACACTGACACACACACTTACAGACACACACTGACACACACACACTGATATACACATTGGCACACACACACTGACATACATATTGATCCTGACACACACACTGACACTGACGCACACACACACGGACACACACCCACTGACACACACAGTGACACACACACACTGACACACACACACTGACACACACTCTGACACATGCGCACTGACACACACACACTGACACACACTGACACACACACACTGACACACACTCTGACACGAACACACTGAAACACACACTGACACACAGAATGACACACCCACTGGCACACAGACACTGACAATCACTGACACACATACACTGACACACACAGACTGACACACACACTGACACACACAATGACACAAACACTGACACACACACACACACACACACTGACACGCACACACACTGACACACACACACACTTACACAAACACACTGACACACACACTGACACACACACTTACAGATACACTCTGACACACACACACGGACACACACGCACTGACACACACACACTGATACACACACACTGACACGCATACTGACCCTGACACACACACTGACACTGACACACACACACGCGGACACACACCCACTGACACACACATGCACGTACACACAGTCACACACACACACTTCCCCAAACACACTGACAAACACACTGACACACACACACTTACAGACACACACTGACACACACACTGACACAGACGCAGTGACACACACACACACTCACGCACACACACTCACACAAACACACACAGCCACAATGACACACACACACTGACACACACACTGACACATGCACTGACAGACACACGCACTGACACACACACACTGAAACACACACTGACACACAAACACACTGACACCCACACTGACATCCACCCACTGACACACACACACTGATACACACATTGACACACACACTGACACACATACTGACACTTACACACACACTGACACTGACACACTGAAACTGACACACACACTGACAAACACAAACTGACACACACACTGACACACACACACTAACACGCACACTGTCACACACACTGACACACACAATCTGACACACAGACTGACACACAGACTGACACACAATACTGACACACACACTGACACACACACACACACTGACAAACACTGACACACACTCTGACACATGCGCACTGACACACACACACTGACACACACTGACACACACACACTGACACACTGACAGACAGACTGACACACACTCTGTCACACACTCACGCTGACACACAAACACACACTCCCACACTGACACGCACACACACTGACACACACACACACTTATGCAAACACACTGACACACAGACTGACACACACACTGTCACACACGCACACTGACAAACACACACCCTGACACTCTAACATGCATACACACTGACACATACACACACTGACGCACACACACTGATGCACACACTTACACACACACACTGAGACACACGCACTGACACACTCACACATACTGACACACATACTGACACTGACACACTGACACTGACACACACACTGACACAAGCACACTGACACACACATACTGACATACACAAACCGACACTAGCACTGTGACACACACTGGCACTCACACTGACACACACACTGACACAAACACACTGAAACACACACTGACACACAGAATGACACACCCACTGGCACACAGACACTGACAATCACTGACACACATACACTGACACACACAGACTGACACACACACTGACACACACACTGACACACACAATGACACAAACACTGACACACACACACACACTGACACGCACACAGACTGACACACACACACACTTACACAAACACACTGGCACACACACTGACACACAAACTTACAGACACACACTGACACACACACACACGGTCACACACACACTGAAACACACACACTGATACACACATTGGCACACACACACTGACACACATACTGACCCTGACACACATTCTGACACTGACACACACACAGGGACACACACACACTGACACACACATGCACGCACACACACTGACATGCACACACCCTGACACACACACACACACTTCCCTAAACACACTGACAAACACACTGACACACACACACTTACAGACACACACTGACACACACACTGACACAGACGCACTGACACACACACACACTCACGCACACACTCACACAAACACACAGCCACAATGACACACACACACTGACACACACACTGACATATGCACTGACAGACACACGCACTGACACACACGCACTGAAACACACACTGACACACAAACACACTGACACACACACTGACACCCACCCACTGAAACAAACACTGATACACACATTGACACACACACTGACACACATACTGACACTAACACACTCACTGACACTGACACACTGACACTGACACACACACTGACCACACACACACTGACACACACATACTGACACACACAAATTGACACACACACTGACACACACACACTAACACGCACACTGTCACACACACTGACACACACACAATCTGACACGCAGACTGACACACAGACTGACACACATGCTGTCACACACGCACACTGACACACACACACACTGACACTCTAACACGCACACACACTGGCACATACACACACTGACGCACACACACTGATGCACACACTTACACATACACACTGACACACACGCACTGACACACACACACTGACGCACACACACTCACACACGCATACTGACACCCACACTTACACACACACACTGACACACACACTGACACACACCAACTGACACACGCACACTGATACACACATTGACACGCACACACTGACACACACACTGACACACACATACTAACACGCACATGTGACACACACGTACTGACACTGATACACACACTGACACATACACTGACACACACACTGATACACACACTGACACACACACCCTGACACACACACTGACACAAAATTACGGACACACACACACTGATACACACATTGACAAACACACAGTGACACACACGTACTGACATTGATACACACACTGACACACACACTGACACACACACTGATACACACACTGACACACACACACTGACACACACACTGACACACAAACACACTGACACACACACTGATACACAAGCACTGACACACACACTACCACACAGAGACTGACACACACACTGACACAACATCACAGACACACACACACTGACACACACACACTGATACACACATTGACACACACACAGTGACACACACGTACTGACACTGATACACACACTGACACACACACTGACACACACACTGATACAAACACTGACACACACACACTGACACACACACACTGAAACACACACTGACACACAAACACACTGACACACACACTGATACACAAGCACTGTCACACACACTACCACACAGACACACACTTACAGACACACACTGACACACACACTGACACACACACACTGACACACACACACACTCACGCACACACACTCACACAAAGACACACAGCCACAGTGACACACACACACTGACACACTGACCCATGCACTGACAGACACACGCACTGACACACACACACTGAAACACACACTGACACACAAACACACTGACACACACACACTGACACATACACTGACACACACTCACTGACACACACACTGACACACACCCACTGACACACACCCACTGACACACACACACTGATACACATATCGACACACACACTGGCACACATATAGAACATAGAACATAGAACAATACAGCGCAGTACAGGCCCTTCGGCCCACGATGTTGCACCAAAACAAAAGCCATCTACACTATGCCATTATCATCCATATGTTAATCCAATAAACTATTAAATGCCCTCAATGTTGGCGAGTTCACTACTGTAGCAGGTAGGGCATTCCACGGCCTCACTACTCTTTGCGTAAAGAACCTACCTCTGAGCTCTGTCCTATATCTATTACCCCTCAGTTTAAAGTTATGTCCCCCCGTGCCAGCCATTTCCATCCGCGGGAAAAGGCTCTCACTGTCCACCCTAGCCAACCCCGTGATCATACTGACACTAACACACACACTGACACTCACACACTGACACACACATACTGACACACACAAACTGACACACACACTGACACACACACACTAACACGCACACTGTCACACACACTGACACACACACAATCTGACACACAGACTGACACACAGACTGACACACAGACTGACACACAGACTGTCACACACGCACACTGACACACACACACACTGACACTCTAACATGCACATACACTGACATATACACACACTGACGCACACACACTGATGCACACACTTACACATACACATTGACACACACACAATCTGACACACACACTGACACACAGACTGACACACAGACTGACACACATGCTGTCACACACGCACACTGACACACACACTGACACTCTAACAAGCACATACACTGACACATACACACACTGACGCACACACACTGATGCACACACTTACATATACACACTGACACGCACGCACTGACACACACACAGACGCACACACACTGACACGCACACACTGACACCCACACTTACACACACACACTGACACACACACTGACACACACACACACTGACACACACACTGACACACACCCACTGACACACGCCCACTGATACACACATTGACACACACACACTGACACACATACTGACACTGACACACACACTGACACACACTCTGACACTGACACACTGACACTGACACACACACTGACACAAACATACTGACGCACACAAACTGACACACACACTGTTACACACACTGACACTCACACTGACACACACACACTGACACACACATACTGACACACACACTCACACACAGACTGACACACCCACTGGCACACAGGCACAGGCACGCACAGACTGACAAACACACTGACACACACACTGACACACACAAGGACACAAACACTGACACACACACTGACACACACTCAGTGATACACACTCACTGACACACGCACACTGACACACACACTGAGACACAAACACTGACACACCCACTGGCACACAGGCACTGACACACACATACTGACACACACAACTGACACACACTGACACACAGAGATGCACACACACTCAGTGATACACACTCACTGACACACGCACACTGACACACACACATAGACACACACATACTGAGACACACAAGCTGACACACACACTGAAACACACACTAACACGCACACTGTCACACTCACTGACACACATACAATCTGACACACAGACTGACACACAGACTGACACACACGCCATCACACACGCACACTGACAAACACACACACTGACAATCTAACATGCACACACACTGACACACACACACTGACACACACACACACACTGACACACTTACTGACACTGACACACTGACCCTGACACATACACTGACACACGCACTGATACACACACACTGACACACACACTGACACAAACACACTGAAACACACACTGACACACAGAATGACACAAACACTGACACGCACACACACACACACACTTACACAAACACACTGACACACACACTGACACACACACTTACAGACACACACTGACACACACACTGATATACACATTGGCACACACACACTGACACACATACTGATCCTGACACACACACTGACACTGACGCACACACACACGGACACACACCCACTGACACACACAGTGACACTGACACACACACTGGGCGTCATTCTCCGACCGCCCGCCGGGTCGGAGAATGGCCGTTGGCCGCTGTGAATCCCGCCCCCGCCCCCGCCGAAATCTCCGAAGGGAGAAAAGTCGGCGGGGCGTTAATGGCGCCGCTGCCGCGGAGAATGTCACGGGTCTGCGCAAGGCAGCCGATTTTCGGCCTGCCGATATTCTCCCTTCCGGATGGGCCGAAGTCCCGTCGACGTGATGACCGTTCACGTCGACGTCAATCAAACCTCCTTTTCATCGGCGTGACCCGGTGCTCCAGGCTCACGCCGACCAGCGAGGAGGTGAGTGACGGCCTGGGGGGTTGGCTCTGGGCAGGAAATGGCGTGGCCGCAGACTGATTGCGTGAGGAGAGGTGTGTCTCGGCTTGTGTGTGTGTGCGGCGGGGGGGGGGGGGGGTGGTTAGAGTAGGCTGGGCTCCGGGGGAGTGCCGGGAGGGGGTCCGTGCCGGGGTGGAGGTTGGGGGTTGGGGAGGGGGTCCGTGCTGGGGTGGAGGTTGGGGGGGGGGTCCGTGCTGGGGTGGAGGTTGGGGGTTGGGGAGGGGGTCCGAGCCGGGGTGGAGGTTGGGGAGGGGGTCCGTGTCGGGGTGGAGGTTGGGGGGGGGTCCGTGCTGGGGTGGAGGTTGGGGAGGGGGTCCGTGCCGGGGTGGAGGTTGGGGGGGGGGGGTCCGTGCTGGGGTGGAGGTTGGGGAGGGGGTCCGTGCCGGGGTGGAGGTTGGGGAGGGGGTCCGTGCCGGGGTGGAGGTTGGGGAGGGGGTCCGTGCTGGGGTGGAGGTTGGGGGTTGGGGAGGGGGTCCGTGCCGGGGTGGAGGTTGGGGGGGGGTCCGTGCTGGGGTGGAGGTTGGGGGTTGGGGAGGGGCTCCGTGCCGGGGTGGAGGTTGGGGGGGGGGTCCGTGCTGGGGTGGAGGTTGGGGAGGGGGTCCGTGCCGGGGTGGAGGTTGGGGAGGGGGTCCGTGCCGGGGTGGAGGTTGGGGGGGGGTCCGTGCCGGGGTGGAGGTTGGAGGGGGCCCGTGCTGGAGTGGAGGTTGGGGAGGGGGTCCGTGTCGGGGTGGAGGTTGGGGGGGGGGTCCGTGCTGGGGTGGAGGTTGGGGAGGGGGTCCGTGCCGGGGTGGAGGTTTGGGGGGGGGGGTCCGTGCTGGGGTGGAGGTTGGGGAGGGGGTCCGTGCCGGGGTGGAGGTTGGGGAGGTGGTCCGTGCTGGGGTGGAGGTTGGGGGTTGGGGAGGGGGTCCGTGCCGGGGTGGAGGTTGGGGGGGGGTCCGTGCTGGGGTGGAGGTTGGGGGTTGGGGGGGGGTCCGTGCCAGGGTGGAGGTTGGGGGGGGGGTCCGTGCTAGGGTGGAGGTTGGGGAGGGGGTCCGTGCCGGGGTGGAGGTTGGGGAGGGGGTCCGTGCCGGGGTGGAGGTTGGGGGGGGGGGGGGTCCGTGCTGGGGTGGAGGTTGGGGGTTGGGGAGGGGGTCCGTGCCGGGGTGGAGGTTGGGGGGGGGTTCCGTGCTGGGGTGGAGGTTGGGGGTTGGGGAGGGGGTCCGTGCCGGGGTGGAGGTTGGGGGGGGGTCCGTGCTGGGGTGGAGGTTGGGGAGGGGGTCCATGCCGGGATGGAGGTTGGGGAGGGGGTCCGTGCCGGGGTGGAGGTTGGGGGGGGGGGTCCGTGCTGGGGTGGAGGTTGGGGGTTGGGGAGGGGGTCCGTGCCGGGGTGGGTGATGGGAGGGCAAATGAGTTGGTCCACCTGGCCAGGTGCCAGCCTCCAACAGTTGGACCCATGCGGTCCATGCCACCTGGCTGGGTGGAGGAGGGGATATGGGCAATGATGACATGTCGTCGTTCCCCTCCCCCCTACCAGGCCGTCATGTTTTCAGACCATCCAGCGATGTTGGCCGCCGTGGTGGCAGCCGCTCATGTCTATGTTGCCCTGGATGAGGAGGAGGAGGAGGAGCGTGCCAGAGAGGCGGCGCAGGCTGCCGCAGAGGGGCAGGCGGCAGCCGCCCAGGCTGGAGGGACACCTGACCGACAGGACGAGGAGGGGGAGGAGGACGTCGCGGCCCCACGGCAACGGAGGCACCCGAGGGCGCCCCGTGTGTACCGGCCCCGGCAGTCATACCAGGACCTCACGGACCGGGAATGCAGGAGGAGACTCCGGATGAGCCGGGAAACCGTGGCACACATCTGCCACCTGCTGGCACACCTGTCACCGCGTGGCACTAGCGGGGGACACCCTCTCCCCGTGTCCGTCAAGGTTACGGTGGCCCTGAACTTTTATGCAACGGGGTCATTCCAGGCACCGAGTGGGGACCTGTCCGGCATATCGCAGACATCGGTGCATCGGTGCATCCGGGCAGTGACAGATGCCCTTTATGCCATGGCGCACCGCTACATCCGCTTCCCCGTGGACCGGGCCAGCCAAGATGCCCGGGCCGTGGGCTTCTCTGCCGTTGCCGGGTTCCCCATGGTCCAGGGCGCGATCGATGGGATGCACGTCGCCGTGCGGCCACCTGCAGAGAACAGGGCCATGTTCACTAATAGGAAGGGGACCTATTCAATGAACGTACAGGTGGTCTGCGACCACCGCATGATGATCCTGCACGTCTGCGCCCGTCACCCAGGCAGTGTACACGACTCATTTGTGTTGTCGCGGTCATCCATCCCCGGCATGTACGAGGGACGCCATCCCCGGCTGAGGGGCTGGTTGCTGGGCGACAGGGGCTACCCATTGCGATCGTGGCTGATGACGCCTATACGGAGGCCACGCAATGAGGCGGAGAACCGCTACAATGATGCCCATGTAGCGACAAGGGGAGTGATAGAGAGGTGCTTTGGCGTGCTGAAGATGCGTTTCAGGTGCCTGGACCTCTCTGGGGGCGCCCTCCAGTATCGGTCAGATAGGGTCGGCCGCATCATTGTGGTGTGCTGCGTCCTGCACAACATAGCCCAGCAGAGGGGCGATGTGCCGCAGGCAGAGGAGGGCGGAGTGGAGGAGCAGCAGGAAGAGGCCCAGTCCTCCCCAGATGAGGGGGATGGGGGCAATGGTCAGGGCAGACGGGGTAGACACAGGCGGGTGGCTGTCCACCGTTACCGGCTGGCCCAGCGGGCACGGGACAGACTGATAGACGCCCGCTTCACTGACTAGATGGGCGTGGGAATCGGGTAGTATGGCCACAGACCGCACACCATGGCAACAGCCGACCACCCACACCCCCCACCCATCCACCCACCCAGCACCCTCACCCCCCTCCCCAACCCCACACACCCCACCCGCATGCACACCACCCCCCCACCCCCAATTGCCGATCCACCGGCGGCACAACGGGCCGGGCTCACCCAGTTGCGGGTGGACGCGTGTCTATCGCAGGCCATGGAGGATGATGACAACCCGCCTCCGATGAGCTCCTGGCTCTACATCGTTGGACTATGTCTGACCCATGGCCACAGTACCACCATCCACCCGGACCATCCCTGCATGCGGCTGTGACACTGCAGCGCACGGTCCCGTCCTCTGCCCGGGGGATGTTGATGGCGGCCCAGGGGGAAGGGGGCAGACTCACCTGGGGCTGAGGTAAGACCACCCGTCACACACACACTTGCGCTCAACGTACATGACACGCCCGCACACTTTGGACAGAGCACAAAGGCAGCTTCGGTAGGTGTAACATTGACTTTAATAACCAAAGGAGTTCATGCACGTGCCCTAGCCCCTAAAACTCATCTGTGCCCTGCACCCGTGCCAACTTACTCAGTGTCTAATTGTTTGGCCTTACGGGCCCTTTGACTACGTCTACGTGGTTCCCCAGACGGTACAGCAGAACTGGAGGTGGACTCCTGTGATTCCTGCCCTCTGACACCGGATCCCTTTGGCGGCCGTTTCCTGAGGCGTCCTGGCCTAGATGGGCCAGGCTGCGGCACGGGCGACTGGGATGGCGAGCTGCCAGCCTGTCCTGCCCGTTGCCCACCCGATGCACCTGGGACGGAAGGGGGGGAGTCCGAGGTGTCGCGGTGTACCGGGACCTCCCCTACAGAGGGAGCCGGGACGGACCACACCACCTCCTCATCCCTCGGGGTGCCCGATGGCCCCCAGGCCTCTACATGGGTGGGGGATGCGAACGGACTGGCCATCCGACGCGCCCCCGACATCTGGCGCTGCCAGTCCTGGAGGCCCGTGCTGGTATCGACAGGGGTCTGCAGGTTTGCAGCCATGGAGCCCAGGGGGTTGTCGAACCCTGTCTGCGACAGTGCGACGCCAGCTCGCACATGGCCACTGGCGCCAATGCCCTCAGCGATGGCCTGCTGAGACTGGGCCATGGCCTGCAGAGACTGGGCCATGGCCTGCAGAGACTGGGCTATGGCCTGCTGAGACTGGGCCATGGCCTGCTGAGACTGGGCTATGGCGTTGAGCGCCTCTGCCATCTGGCGCTGGCACTGGCTCATGGCCTCCTGTGAGAGGGCAGCCATTTCCTGGGCCACAGACGCCGCCTGCACGGAAGGCCCCAGGCCTCGCAAACCGTTCCCCATGTCTGACACCGTCGCACCCATTGCCTCCACCGCGGACGCCACCCGTGCGGTGTCAGCCTGGGTGGCACGCATGACCGGGACCACTCCCAGCTCCTGGACGCGGGTGGACTCCTCCACCTGCGACCGCAGCCGCCGCAAGCCACCCGTCACCCTATTCGCTCGTCTCCGTGTCGGTGGTTGCATCGGATCTATGTGTGGGTGTGGTAACTGCAGGAACCCGGGATCCATCTGGGCGGCAGATGTTCGCTTGGCCTGGGCTGCCCTCCGACCGCCCGGTCCCTCTGCTGCTCCTACCTCCACCTGCTGTACCGGGACGGCTGTGTTGTGCGCACCAGTGAGTGTACCAGACGCCTCATCACTAAAGTGCCCAACCGTGGTGAGTGTTTCTGCGATGGTGGAGGGTGTTGGTGACAGCAGTGGCGTTGTGTCATGCTCTTCGTCCCACTCTGAGTCCATGGCACTTTGGGGTGGGGGTTCGTCTCCACCCATCCACTCTGAGTCACTGTCCGGTATTTCGTCTTCCCGGGTAGGGGTGTCCTGGGTAGTGCTGTCCCGGGTAGTGCTGTCCCGGGTAGTGCTGTCCCGGGTAGGGGTGTCCTGGGTAGTGGTGTCCCGGGTAGGGGTGTCCTGGATAGTGGTGTCCTGGGTAGTGGTGTCCTGGCTCGGATGTGACGGGGGCCTGTGGCTGCCCCCCTCATCGCTGGGTGGTCGCTCCCGCACGTGACGGGGGTGTCGTCTCCCTGTTGCTCCAGGTCTCTCCGTCTCCCGTGGTGTGCGAGGGGCATCCTGCGGGCGTCGCATGCTGGAGGGTGCGGGTCTCTCCGTCTCCCGTGGTCTCCGAGGGGCATCCTGCGGGCGTCGCATGCTGGAGGGTGCGGGTCTCTCCGTCTCCTGTGGTCTCCGAGGGGCATCCTGCGGGCGTCGCATGCTGGAGGGTGCGGGTCTCTCCGTCTCCCGTGGACTCCGAGGGGCATCCTGCGGGCATCGCATGCTGGAGGGTACGGGTCTCTCCGTCTCCTGTGGTCTCCGAGGGGCATCCTGCGGGCGGTCTGCATCTGCGGGGATGGGTGCCTGGACGTTTGGTCCTGCGATACACAATGAAGCATGCATGGTTAGACATCAGGCAGTGATCAGGTGATACGGGGGAGGGGGATATAGGGGAGGGGGGATATGGGGACGGGCTGTTGGTGGCTCACTTGCTCGTGGGGCCCCGACCTCTGCATCAGCAACCTCCCGGTCCTCAGGTCCGCCAGCCAGTTCCAGGGCCCTTTCCTCGTGTACGGTCAGTGGCCTCTCATCAGCGGGCCCTCCTCCAGTCCTCACATGCTCCCTATTGTTGTGTGCGCGCTTCTCCTGTGGGGGGGGGGGTGGTGGCAGGGGTAAAAGGCAACAGTGTTAGGCAGGTATATGAATGCACGCCATCGGTTGCGCGTGCATTGCAGAGGTTAAGGTTAGGGCTGGATTCACTTGGGGATATGGGGGATATGGGGGAGGGGGGGATATGGGGGAGGGGGGGATATGGGGGAGGGGGGGATATGGGGGAGGGGGATATGGGGGATATGGGGGAGGGGGGATATGGGGGAGGGGGGATATGGGGGAGGGGGGATATGGGGGATATGGGGGAGGGGGGATATGGGGGAGGGGGGATATGGGGAGGGGGATATGGGGGAGGGGGGATATGGGGGATATGGGGGAGGGGGGGATATGGGAGAGGGGGGATATGGGGAGGGGGGATATGGGGGAGGGGGGATATGGGGGAGGGGGGGATATGGGGAAGGGGGGATATGGGGGATATGGGGGAGGGGGGATATGGGGGAGGGGGGATATGGGGGAGGGGGGATATGGGGGAGGGGGGATATGGGGGAGGGGGGATATGGGGGAGGGGGGATATGGGGGATATGGGGGAGGGGGGATATGGGGGAGGGAGGATATGGGGGATATGGGGGAGGGGGATATGGGGGATATGGGGGAGGGGGGATATGGGGGAGAGGGGATATGGGGGAGGGGGGATATGGGGGATATGGGGGAGGGGGGATATGGGGGATATGGGTGAGGGGGGATATGGGGGGGGATATGGGGAGGGGGGATATGGGGGAGGGGGGGATATGGGGGAGGGGGGATATGGGGGATATGGGGGAGGGGGGTATATGGGGGAGGGGGGATATGGGGAGGCTCACCCTGCCTGCTCTGATGAGGTCGTTCACCTTCTTGTGGCACTGGGTGCCTGTCCGTGGTGTCAGGGCCACAGCGGTGACGGCCTCTGCCACCTCCCTCCACAGACGCCGGCTGTGGCATGGGGCAACTCTGCGGCCGTGCCCGGGATACAGGGCGTCCGTCCTCTGCTCCACCGCGTCCAGGAGCGCCTCCACATCGCGTGACTCGAACCTCGGGGCTGAGCGACGGCCAGCCATCAAGTCGGGTGTTGCGGTCGGGTGTTCTGGTCGGGTGGGGGGGAGCTGCGCGGCCTTATGAACCGTCACAACGTGTGGCGCGTATGACGCTGCACGGCGTGAACCACTGCGCAAGCGCGGATCCCGTTACGTCGCTGCTAGCCCATTTCGGGCCGCAGACTATCGACCCATTTTTATGACGTGACGCAAGTGGGATTTGCGCCGTTTTTTGCACCGATCGGCGGAGTTTCCGCCGATAACGGAGAATTTCGCCCTGACACACACTTTGACACATGCGCACTGACACACACACACAGACACACACTGCCACACACACACTGACACACACACTGACACGAACACACTGAAACACACACTGACACACAGAATGACACACCCACTGGCACACAGAAACTGACAATCACTGACACACATACACTGACACACACAGACTGACACACACACTGACACACACACACACTTACACAAACACACTGACACACACACTGACACACACACTTACATATACACACTGACACACACACACGGACACACACGCACTGACACACACACACTGATACACACATTGGCACACACACACTGACACACATACTGACCCTGACACACACACTGACACTGACACACACACACGCGGACACACACCCACTGACACACACTTGCACGCACACACACTGTCACACACACACACTTCCCCAAACACACTGACAAACACACTGACACACACACACTTACAGACACACACTGACACACACACTGACACAGACGCACTGACACACACACACACACTCACGCACACACACTCACACAAACACACACAGCCACAATGACACACACACACTGACACACACACTGACACATGCACTGACAGACACACGCAGTGACACACACACACTGAAACACACACTGACACACAAGCACACTGACACCCACACTGACACCCACCCACTGACACACACACACTGATACACACATTGACACACACACTGACACACATACTGACACTTACACGCACACTGACACTGACACACTGACACTGACACACTAACACGCACAATGTCACACACACTGACACACACAATCTGACACACAGACTGACACACAGACTGACACACAATATTGACACACACACTGACACACACACACACTGACAAACACTGACACACACTCTGACACATGCACACTGACACACACACACTGACACACCCACACTGACACACTGACAGACAGACTGACACACACGCTGTCACACACTCACGCTGACACACACACACACACTGCCACACTGACACGCACACACACTGACACACACACACACTGACGCACACACACTGATGCACACACTTACACACACACACTGAGACACACGCACTGACACTCACACACACTGACCCACATACTGACACTGACACACTGACACTGACACACACACTGACACAAGCACACTGACACACACATACTGACATACACAAACTGACACTAGCACTGTGACACACACTGGCAGTCACACTGACACACACACTGACACAAACACACTGAAACACACACTGATACACAGAATGACACACTCACTGGCACACAGACACTGACAATCACTGACACACATGCACTGACACACATAGACTGACACACACACTGACACACACACTGACACACACAATGACACAAACACTGACACACACACACACACACTGACACGCACACCCACTGACACACACACACACTTACACAAACACACTGGCACACACACTGACACACAACATTACAGACACACACTGACACACACACACACACACGGTCACACACACACTGAAACACACACACTGATACACACATTGGCACACACACACTGACACACATACTGACACACAAACACACTGACACACCCACTGGCACACAGACACTGACAATCACTGACACACATACACTGACACACACAGACTGACACACACACTGACACACAATGACACAAACACTGACACACACACACACACACACTGACACTCACACTGACACACACACTGACACACACACTGACACACTGACAGACAGACTGACGCACACGCTGTCACACACTCACGCCACAATGACACACACACACTGACACACATACTGACATATGCACTGACAGACACACGCACTGACACACACGCACTGAGACACACACTGACACACAAACACACTGACACACACACTGACACCCACCCACTGAAACAAACACTGATACACACATTGACACACACACTGACACACATACTGACACTAACACACTCACTGACACTGACACACTGACACTGACACACACACTGACCACACACACACTGACACACACATACTGACACACACAAATTGACACACACACTGACACACACACACTAACACGCACACTGTCACACACACTGACACACACACAATCTGACACGCAGACTGACACACAGACTGACACACAGACTGACACACATGCTGTCACACATTCACACTGACACACACACACACTGACACTCTAACACGCACACACACTGGCACATACACACACTGACGCACACACACTGATGCACACACTTACACATACACACTGACACACGCACTGACACACACACACTGACGCACACATACTCACATGCACACACTGACACCCACACTTACACACACACACTGACACACACACTGACACACACCCACTGACACACACACACTGATACACACATTGACACGCACACACTGACACACATATTGCCGCTGACACACACACTGACAAACACACTGACACTGACACTCTGACACTGACACACACACACTGACACAAACATACTGACACACACAAACTGTCACACACACTGATACACACACTGACACTCACACTGACACACACACACTGACACACACACTGACACACACACACTGAAACACACACACTGAAACACACACTAACACACAGACTGACACACCCACTGGCACACAGACACAGACATGCACAGACTGACAAACACACTGACACACACACGGACACACACAATGACACAAACACTGACACACTCAGTGATACACACTCACTGACACACGCACACTGAAACACACACTGAGACACAAACACTGACACACCCACTGGCACACAGACACTGACACACACATACTGACACGCACAACTGACACACACACTGACACACACAGACGCACACACACACTGACAAGCACTGACACACACACTAACACACATGCACTGACACACACACTGACACACACACATAGACACACACATACTGACACACACACACTGACACACACACGCTAACACACACACTGTTGCACTCACTAACACACACACAATCTGACACACACACTGACACACAGACTGACACACACGCTGTCACACACGCACACTGACAAACACACACACTGGCACTCTAACACTCACAAACACTGACACATACACACACTGACGCACACCCACTGATGCACACACTTACACACACACACTGACACACACGCACTGACCCACACACACACAGACACACATAC
Organism: Scyliorhinus torazame; assembly: GCF_047496885.1. Lineage (NCBI taxonomy): Eukaryota > Metazoa > Chordata > Chondrichthyes > Carcharhiniformes > Scyliorhinidae > Scyliorhinus > Scyliorhinus torazame. The sequence goes on from NC_092719.1 coordinate 221,022,411, forward strand.
TGACACTGACACACTGACACTGATACACGCACTGACACACACACACTGACACGCACACACTGATACACACACTGACACAAACACACTGAAACACACACTGACACACAGAATGACACACCCACTGGCACACAGACACTGACACACACTGACACACATACACTGACACACACACACTGACACACACACTGACACACACACTGACACACACAATGACACAAACACTGACACACACACACTCTGACACGCACACACACTGACACACACACACTTACACAAACACACTGACACACACACTTACAGACACACACTGACACATACACACACACGGACACACACCCACTGACACACATACTGACCCTGACACACACATTGACACAGACACACACACACGGACACACACCCAATGACACACACACTGACACACACATACTGACACACAAAACTGACACACACACTGACACACACACTGACACACACACACACTGCAAACACTGACACACACACTGACATATGCGCACTGACACACACACACTGACACACACTGAAACACACACACTGAGACACTGACAGACAGACTGACACACACTCACACTGACACACACACACTTACGCAAACACACTGACACACAAACTGACACACACACTTGCAGACACACACTGACACACACACTGACATACACACACACACACTGATGCACACACACTCACACACACACACTGACACCCACAATGACACACACACACTGACATATACACTGACACATGCACTGACAGACACACGCACAGGCACACACACACTGAAACACGCACTGACACAAAAACACACTGACACACACACTGATACACATGCACTGACACACACACTACAACACAGACACTGACACACACACACTGACACACAATCACTGACACACACACACTGACACACACACTGACACACACACACTGACAAACACACTGACAAACACACACACTGACACACACGCACTGACACACACACTAAAACACACATACTGACACACACAACTGACACACACATTGACACACACACACTGACACCCACAATGACACACACACACTGAACATGCACTGATAGACACAGGCACTGACACACACACACTGACACACACACTGACACACACACACTAACACGCTCATGACACACCCACACACTGACACACACACATACTGACACACACCCACTGACACACACCCACTGACACACACACACTGACACGCACACTGATACACACACTGACACACACACACTGAAACACACACACTGACACACACACACTGAAAAACACACTGACACACAGACTGATACACCCACTGGCACACAGACACTGTCACACACTCACACACACAGACTGACACCCACACTGACACACACACTTACATACACACTGACACACACAATGACACAAACACTGACACACACACTGACCCACTCTCAGTGACACACACTCACTGACTCCCGCACACTGACACACACACTGAGACACAAACACTGATACACCCACTGGCACACAGACAATGACACACACTGTCACAAACATACTGAAACACACAACTGACACACACACTGACAAACAGTGACACACACTGACACGCACACCCACTGACACACACACACACTTACACAAACACACTGGCACACACACTGACACACAACATTACAGACACACACTGACACACACACACACTGAAACACACACACTGATACACACATTGGCACACACACACTGACACACATACTGACACACAAACACACTGACACACCCACTGGCACACAGACACTGACAATCACTGACACACATACACTGACACACACAGACTGACACACACACTGACACACAATGACACAAACACTGACACACACACACACACACACTGACAAGCACACACACACTGACACACACACACTGACATGCACACTGATACACACACTGACACACACACACTGAAACACACACACTGACACACACACACTGAAAAACACACTGACACACAGACTGATACACCCACTGGCACACAGACACTGTCACACACTCACACACACAGACTGACACCCACACTGACACACACACTTACATACACACTGACACACACAATGACACAAACACTGACACACACACTGACCCACTCTCAGTGACACACACTCACTGACTCCCGCACACTGACACACACACTGAGACACAAACACTGATACACCCACTGGCACACAGACAATGACACACACTGTCACAAACATACTGAAACACACAACTGACACACACACTGACAAACAGTGACACACACTCTGACACATGCGCACAGACACACAGACACTGACACACGCTGACACACAGATTGACACACAGACTGACACACACACACTGACACAGACACGGATGCACACTCTGACACACACACATTGACACACACACTGACACACACACACTGAAACACACACTGACACACAGACTGAAACACCCACTCGTACACAGACACTGTCACACATTGACACACAGAGACTGACACAAACTCTGACACACCCACTGGCACACAGAACTGACATGCACTGACACACACATACTTACACACACATCTGAAAAACCCACTAATACACACACACACACATACACTGACACGCACGCACACTGACACACACACACTTACCCAAACACACTGACAAACACACTGACACACACTGACACACACACTGACACACACGTACTGACACACGCACACACACTCACACACACACACCTACAGCCACTATGACACATACACACTGACACATACACTGACACATGCACTGACAGACACACGCACTGAGACAAACACACTGAAACACACACTGACACACAAACACACTGACACACACACTGACACACATGCACTGACACATACACTGACACACACACTGACACCCACCCACTGACACACACACACTGATACACACATTGACACACACACACTGACACACATACTGACATTAACCCACTCACTGACACTGACACACTGACACTGACACACACACTGACACACACACACTGACACACACATACTGACACACACAAACTGACACACACACTGACACACACACAATCTGACACACACACTGACACACAGACTGACACACATGCTGTCACACACGCACACTGACACACACACACACGGGAACTATAACACGCACACACACTGACACATTCACACACTAACGCACACACAATGATGCACACACTTACACACACACACTGACACACACGCACTGACACACACACACACTGACGCACACACGCTCACACACACACACTGACACCCACACTTACACACAAACTGACACACACACACACTGACAGACACACTGACACACACCCACTGACACACGCACACTGATACACACATTGGCACACACACACTGACACACCTATTGACACTGACACACACACTGACACACATACTGACACTGACACACTGACACTGACACACACACTGACACACACATACTGACACACACACTGACAAACACAATGACACAAACACTGACACACACACTGACACACACTCAGTGATACACACTCACTGACACACACACTGGCACACAGACACTGACAAACACATACTGACACACACAACTGACACACACACTGATACACACAGACACACACACTGACAAACACTGACACACACTCTGACACACGTGCACTGACACACACACACTGACACACAGACTGACACACACACTGTCACACACGCACACTGACACACACACACACTGACACGCCCACACACTGACACACACACACACACTTACGCAAACACACTGAAACACACACTTCCAGACACACACTGACACACACTGATGCACACACACTCACACACACACACTGACACTCACAATGACACACACACACTGACACATACACTGACAAATGCACTGACAGACACACGCACTGAAACACACAAACTGAAACACACACTGAAACACCAACATACTGACACACACACTGACACACATGCACTGACACACACACTGACACACACACACTGACTCACACATTAATACACAATAACTGACACACACACACTGACACACACACACTGACACACAGAACTGACACACAGTCACACACGCACACTGACACCCACAAAGACACACATACACTGATACACACACTGACACATGCACTGACACACACACTGACACACACACACACTGACAGACACACTGACACACAGACACTGACACACACATACTGACACACACAACGGTCACACACACTGATACACACAGACACACCCACACACTGACAAACACTGACACACACTCTGACACACGCGCACTGACACACACACACTGACACACACAGACACACACACACACTGACAAACACTGACACACGCTCTGACACATGCGCACTGACACACACACTCTGACACACAGACTGACACACACACTGTCAAACACGCACACTGACACACACACACACACTGACACGCACACACACTGACACACACACACACTTACGCAAACACACTGACACACACACTTCCAGACACACACTGATACACACGCTGACACACACACACACACTGATGCACACACACTGACACTCACAATGACACACACACACTGACACACACACCGACAAATGCGCTGACAGACACACGCACTGAAACACACAATCTGAAACACACACTGACACACCAACATACTGACACACACACTGACACACATGCACTGACTCACACATTAAATGACACACACACACTGACACACACACACTGACACACACGCACTGACACTCACACTGACACACGCATACTGACACACAGAACTGACACACACTCACACACGCACACTGACACCCACAAAGGCACACATACACTGACTCATGCACTGACACACACACACTGACTGACACACACACTGACACACACACACTAACAAGCACACTGTCACACACACTGACACACACACACACACTCACACATACACACACGGACACACAACCACTGACACACGCACACTGATACACACATTGACACACACACACAGACACACATACTGACACTGACACACACACCGACACACACACTGACACACACATACTGACACATACAAACTGACACGCACACTGATACACACACTGAAACACACACACTGTCACACACACACACACTGACAAACACACTGATACACACACACTGAAACACACACTGACACACAGACTGACACACAGACTGGCACACAGACACTGACACACACATACTGACACACACAACGGACAAACACACTGATACGCACAGACACACCCACACACTGACAAACACTGAAACACACTCTGACACAAGCGCACTGGCACACACACACTGACACACACTGACAGACAGACTGACACACACACTGTCACACACGCACACTGACACACACACACACTGACACACACAGACACACACACGCACTGACAAACACTGACACACGCTCTGACACATGCGCACTGACACACACACTCTGACACACAGACTGACACACACACTGTCACACACGCACACTGACACACACACACACTGACACACACACACACTGACACGCCCACACACTGACACACACACACACTTACGCAAACACACTGAAACACACACTTCCAGACACACACTGACACTCACAATGACACACACACACTGACACATACACTGACAAATGCACTGACAGACACACGCACTGAAACACACAAACTGAAACACACACTGAAACACCAACATACTGACACACACACTGACACACATGCAACGAAACACACACACAGACACACACACACTGACTCACACATTAATACACAATAACTTACACACACACACTGACACACACACACTGACACACAGAACTGACACACAGTCACACATGCACACTGACACCCACAAAGACACACATACACTGACACACACACTGACACATGCACTGACACACACAGTGACACACACACACACTGACAGACACACTGACACACACCCACTGACACACGCACACTGATACACACATTGACACACACACACTGACACACATATTGACACTGACACACACACTGACACACATACTGACACTGACACACTGACACTGACACACACACTGACACACACATACTGACACACACACTGACAAACACAATGACACAAACACTGACACACACACTGACACATACTCAGTGATACACACTCACTGACACACACACTGAGACACAGACACTGACACACCCACTGGCACACAGACACTGACAAACACATACTGACACACACAAAAGACACACACACTGATATACACAGACACACCCACACACTGACAAACAATGGCGCACACTCTGACACATGCGCACTGACACACACACACTGACACACAGACTGACACACACACTGTCACACACGCACACTGACACACACACACACTGACATGCCCAACACACTGACACACACACACTTACACAAACACACTGAAACACACACTTCCAGACACACACTGACACACAAACACACACTGATGCACACACACTCACACACACACACTGACACTCACAATGACACACACACACTGACACACACACCGACAAATGCGCTGACAGACACACGCACTGAAACACACAATCTGAAACACACACTGACACACCAACATACTGACACACACACTGACACACATGCACTGACTCACACATTAAATGACACACACACACTGACACACACACACTGACACACACGCACTGACACTCACACTGACACACGCATACTGACACACAGAACTGACACACACTCACACACGCACACTGACACCCACAAAGGCACACATACACTGACTCATGCACTGACACACACACACTGACTGACACACACACTGACACACACACACTAACAAGCACACTGTCACACACACTGACACACACACACACACTCACACACACACACACGGACACACAACCACTGACACACGCACACTGATACACACATTGACACACACACACAGACACACATACTGACACTGACACACACACCGACACACACACTGACACACACATACTGACACATACAAACTGACACGCACACTGATACACACACTGAAACACACACACTGTCACACACACACACACTGACAAACACACTGATACACACACACTGAAACACACACTGACACACAGACTGACACACAGACTGGCACACAGACACTGACACACACATACTGACACACACAACGGACAAACACACTGATACGCACAGACACACCCACACACTGACAAACACTGAAACACACTCTGACACAAGCGCACTGGCACACACACACTGACACACACTGACAGACAGACTGACACACACACTGTCACACACGCACACTGACACACACACACACTGACACACACAGACACACACACGCACTGACAAACACTGACACACGCTCTGACACATGCGCACTGACACACACACTCTGACACACAGACTGACACACACACTGTCACACACGCACACTGACACACACACACACTGACACACACACACACTAACACGCCCACACACTGACACACACACACACTTACGCAAACACACTGAAACACACACTTCCAGACACACACTGACACTCACAATGACACACACACACTGACACATACACTGACAAATGCACTGACAGACACACGCACTGAAACACACAAACTGAAACACACACTGAAACACCAACATACTGACACACACACTGACACACATGCAACGAAACACACACACAGACACACACACACTGACTCACACATTAATACACAATAACTTACACACACACACTGACACACACACACTGACACACAGAACTGACACACAGTCACACATGCACACTGACACCCACAAAGACACACATACACTGACACACACACTGACACATGCACTGACACACACAGTGACACACACACACACTGACAGACACACTGACACACACCCACTGACACACGCACACTGATACACACATTGACACACACACACTGACACACATATTGACACTGACACACACACTGACACACATACTGACACTGACACACTGACACTGACACACACACTGACACACACATACTGACACACACACTGACAAACACAATGACACAAACACTGACACACACACTGACACATACTCAGTGATACACACTCACTGACACACACACTGAGACACAGACACTGACACACCCACTGGCACACAGACACTGACAAACACATACTGACACACACAAAAGACACACACACTGATATACACAGACACACCCACACACTGACAAACAATGGCGCACACTCTGACACATGCGCACTGACACACACACACTGACACACAGACTGACACACACACTGTCACACACGCACACTGACACACACACACACTGACATGCCCAACACACTGACACACACACACTTACGCAAACACACTGAAACATACACTTCCAGACACACACTGACACACAAACACACACTGATGCACACACACTCACACACACACACTGACACTCACAATGACACACACACACACTGACACATACACTGACAAATGGACTGACACACACACGCACTGAAACACACAAACTGAAACACACACTGAAACACCAACATACTGACACACACACTGACACACATGCACTGACACACACACTGACACATACACACTGACTCACACATTAACACACAATAACTGACACACACACACTGACACACACACACTGACACACAGAACTGTCACACAGTCACACATGCACATTGTTTCCACAAAGACACACATACACTGACACACACACTGACACATGCACTGACACACACACACTGACTGACACACACAGTGACACACACACTGACACACACACATTAACACGCACACAGTCACACACACACACTCACACACACACACGGACACACAACCACTGACATACGCACACTGATACACAAATTGACACACACACACGGACACACAACCACTGACACATGCACACTGATACACACATTGACACACACACACTGACACACATACTGACACTGACACACACACCGACACACACACTGACACACACATACTGACACATACAAACTGACATGCACACTGATACACACACTGAAACACACACACTGTCACACACACACACACTGACAAACAGACTGATACACGCACACTGAAACACACACTGACACACAGACTGACACACAGACTGGCACACAGACACTGACACACACATACTGACACACACAACGGTCACACACACTGATACACACAGACACACCCACACACTGACAAACACTGACACACACTCTGACACACGCGCACTGACACACACACACTGACACACACAGACACACACACACACTGACAAACACTGACACACGCTCTGACACATGCGCACTGACACACACACTCTGACACACAGACTGACACACACACTGTCACACACGCACACTGACACACACACACACACTGACACGCGCACACACTGACACACACACACACTTACGCAAACACACTGACACACACACTTCCAGACACACACTGATACACACGCTGACACACACACACACACTGATGCACACACACTGACACTCACAATGACACACACACACTGACACACACACCGACAAATGCGCTGACAGACACACGCACTGAAACACACAATCTGAAACACACACTGACACACCAACATACTGACACACACACTGACACACATGCACTGACTCACACATTAAATGACACACACACACTGACACACACACACTGACACACACGCACTGACACTCACACTGACACACGCATACTGACACACAGAACTGACACACACTCACACACGCACACTGACACCCACAAAGGCACACATACACTGACTCATGCACTGACACACACACACTGACTGACACACACACTGACACACACACACTAACAAGCACACTGTCACACACACTGACACACACACACACACTCACACACACACACACGGACACACAACCACTGACACACGCACACTGATACACACATTGACACACACACACTGACACACATACTGACACTGACACACACACTGACATACACACTGACACACACATACTGACACACACAAACTGACAGACACACTGATACACACACTGAAACACACACACTGTCACACACACACTGACGAACACACTGACACACACACACTGAAACACACACTGACACACAGACTGGCACACAGACACTGACACACACACTGACACACACACTGACACGAACACTGACACACACTCAGTGACAGACACTCAGTGACACACGCACACTGACACACACACTGAGACACACACACTGACACACCCACTGGCGCACAGACACTGACACACACTGACACACACATACTGACACACAAAACTGACACGCACACACTGGCACACACACACACTGACAAACACTGACACACACTCTCACACATGCGCACTGACACACAGACTGACACACACTGACACACACACTGACACAGGCATTTACAGACACACACTGAAACACACACTGACACACACGCTCTAACGCACACACACACTGACACGCACACATTCACACACACACACTGACACACACACTGACACATGCACTGACAGATACACTCACTGACACACACACACTGAAACACACACTGACACACAAACACACTGTCACGCACACTGACACACATGCACTGACACACACATGGCCACACACACCATGACACACACTGACAATCACTGAGACACACACACTGACACACACACTTACACACACACTGTCACACACACGCACTGCCACCCAAAATGACACACACACACTGACACACACACTGACACTGACACACTGACACTGACACACACACTGACAAACACACAGACACACACATACTGACACGCACAAACTGACACACAGACTGACACACAAACACTAACACACACACTGTGACACACACACACTGACACACACACCGACACACAGACTGACACACACACTGGCACACAGACACTGGCACACACTGACACACACAGACTGACACACACACTGACACACACACACACTTACGCAAACACACTGACACGCACACTTTCAGACATGCGCACTGACACACACACACTGACACACAGACTGACACACATGCTGTCACACACGCACACTGACACACACACAGACACTGACACACACTTACGCAAACACACTGACACACACACTTACAGACACTCGCTGACACACACACTGAAACACACGCTCAGACACACACACACACTGACACACACACACTGACACCGACAATGACACACACACACTGACACACACACACTGACACCCACAATGACGCACACACACTGACACACACACTGACACATGCACTTACAGACACACGCACTGACACACACACTGAAACACACACTGACACACAAACACACTGACACACACACTGACACACACACTGACACACAATAACTGAACACTGACACACACATACTGACACACACAATTGACACACTCACACACGCACACTGACACCAACAATGACACACACACACTGACACACACTGTGACACATGCACTGACACACACACACTGACTGACACACACTGACACACACACACTAACACGCACACTGTCACACACACTGACACACACACACTGACACACACACACACGGACACACACCCATTGACACACACACATTGATACACACATTGGCAGACACACACTGAAACACACACTGACACACAGACTGACACAACCACTTGCACACAGTCACTGACACACACTGACACACATAGACTGACACAAACACTGACACACCCTCTGGCACACAGACACTGTCACACACTGACACACACATACTGACACACACAACTGACACACCCACTGACACACACACACACATTGACACACTGACACGCACACACAATGACACACACACACACTTACCCAAACACACTGACAAACACACTGACACACACACTTACAGACACGCACGGACACACACACTGACAGACACACGCACTGACACACATACAGACTGAAACACGCAATTACACACAAACACACTGACACACACGCTGACACACATACACTAACACACACACACACTGTGACACACACACTGAAACTTACACACACAAACTGACACACACAGACACACACACTGACACACACATACTGACACACACAAACGACACACACACTGACACACACACACTAACACACACACTGTCACACACACTGACACACAGACTGAACCAGAGACTGACACACACGCTGTCACACATTCACACTGACACAAACACACACTGACACTCTAGCACGCACACAAACTGACACATACACACACTTCACACACACACTTACACACACACCGACACACAGACTGACACACCCACTGGCACACAGACCCTGACACACACTGACACACACAGACTGACACACACACTGACACACACACACACTTACGCAAACACACTGACACACACACTTTCAGACATGCGCACTGACACACACACACTGACACACAGACTGACACACATGCTGTCACACACGCACACTGACACACACACAGACACTGACGCACACTTACGCAAACACACTGACACACACACTGACACACACACTTACAGACACTCGCTGACACACACACTGAAACACACGCACAGACACACACACACACTGACACACACACACTGACACCCACAATGACACACACACACTGACACACACACTGACACATGCACTGACAGACACACGCACTGACACGCACAAACTGACACACAGACTGACATACATGCTGTCACACACGCACACTGACACACACACAGACACTGATGCACACTTACGCAAACACACTGACACACACACTGGCACACACACACACACACTGACACCCATAATGACACACCCACTGGCACACAGACACTGACACACACTGACACACACAGACTGACACTCACACTGACACACACACACTTACGCAAACACACTGACACACACACTTTCAGACATGCGCACTGACACACAGACACTGACACACAGGCTGACACACATGCTGTCACACACGCACACTGGCACACACAGACACTGACACACACTTACGCAAACACACTGAAACACAGGCACAGACACACACACACACTGACACACAAACACACTGACACACACACTGACACACACACTGACACACAATAACTGAACACTGACACACACATACTGACACACACAATTGACACACTCACACACGCACACTGACACCAACAATGACACACACACACTGACACACACTGTGACACATGCACTGACACACACACACTGACTGACACACACTGACACACACACACTAACACGCACACTGTCACACACACTGACACACACACACTGACACACACACACACGGACACACACCCATTGACACACACACATTGATACACACATTGGCAGACACACACTGAAACACACACTGACACACAGACTGACACAACCACTGGCACACAGTCACTGACACACACTGACACACATAGACTGACACAAACACTGACACACCCTCTGGCACACAGACACTGTCACACACTGACACACACATACTGACACACACAACTGACACACCCACTGACACACACACACACACATTGACACACTGACACGCACACACAATGACACACATACACACTTACCCAAACACACTGACAAACACACTGACACACACACTTACAGACACGCACGGACACACACACTGACAGACACACGCACTGACACACATACAGACTGAAACACGCAATTACACACAAACACACTGACACACACGCTGACACACATACACTAACACACACACACACTGTGACACACACACTGAAACTTACACACACAAACTGACACACACAGACACACACACTGACACACACATACTGACACACACAAACGACACACACACTGACACACACACACTAACACACACACTGTCACACACACTGACACACAGACTGAACCAGAGACTGACACACACGCTGTCACACATTCACACTGACACAAACACACACTGACACTCTAGCACGCACACAAACTGACACATACACACACTTCACACACACACTGACACACACACCGACACACAGACTGACACACCCACTGGCACACAGACCCTGACACACACTGACACACACAGACTGACACACACACTGACACACACACACACTTACGCAAACACACTGACACACACACTTTCAGACATGCGCACTGACACACACACACACTGACACACAGACTGACACACATGCTGTCACACACGCACACTGACACACACACAGACACTGACGCACACTTACGCAAACACACTGACACACACACTGACACACACACTTACAGACACTCGCTGACACACACACTGAAACACACGCACAGACACACACACACACTGACACACACACACTGACACCCACAATGACACACACACACTGACACACACACTGACACATGCACTGACAGACACACGCACTGACACGCACAAACTGACACACAGACTGACATACATGCTGTCACACACGCACACTGACACACACACAGACACTGACGCACACTTACGCAAACACACTGACACACACACTGGCACACACACACACACACTGACACCCATAATGACACACCCACTGGCACACAGACACTGACACACACTGACACACACAGACTGACACTCACACTGACACACACACACTTACGCAAACACACTGACACACACACTTTCAGACATGCGCACTGACACACAGACACTGACACACAGGCTGACACACATGCTGTCACACACGCACACTGGCACACACACAGACACTGACACACACTTACGCAAACACACTGAAACACAGGCACAGACACACACACACACTGACACACACACACTGACACCCACAATGACACACACACACTGACACATGCACTTACAGACACACGCACAGACACATACAAACTGAAACACACACTGACACACAAACATACTGACACACACACTGACACACACACTGACACACACACACTGACACACAATAACTGACCATTGACACACACATACTGACACACACAACTGACACACACGCACACTGACACCAACAATGACACACACACACTGACACACACTGTGACACATGCACTGACACACACACATTGACTGACACACACTGACACACACACTGACACACACACTAACACGCACACTGTCACACACAGTGACACACACACACACGGACACACACCCACTGACACGCACACATTGATACACACATTGGCAGACACACACTGAAACACACACTGACACACAGACTGACACAACCACTGGCACAGTCACTGACACACACTGACACACATAGACTGACACAAACACTGACACACCCACTGGCACACAGACACTGTCACACACTGACACACACATACTGACACACACAACTGACACACCCACTGACACACACACACACACATTGACACGCACACACAATGACACAAACCCACACTTACCCAAACACACTGACAAATACACTGACACACACACTTACAGACACACACGGACACACACACTGACAGCCACACGCACTGACACACAAAAACACTGAAACACACACTACACACAAACACACTGACACACACGCTGACACACATACACAGACACATACACACACTGAAACTTACACACACAAACTGACACACACAGACACACACACTGACACACACATACTGACACACACAAACGACACACACACTGATACACACACTGACACATGCACTGACAGACGCACGCACTGATACACATACACACTGAAACACACACTAACACACACGCTGTCACACATGCACACTGACACAAACACACACTGACACTCTAGCATGCACGCAAACTGACACATACACACACTTCACACACACACTTTCACACACACTGACATACACACACACTGACACACACACTGACACACACACACTGACACACACACACTGATACACACATTGACACACACACACTGACACACATACTGACACTGACACACACACTGACACACACATACTGACACACACAAACTGACACACACACTGATACACACACTGACACTCACACTGACATACACACACTGACACACACACTGTCACACACGCACACTGACACACACTGACATGCCCAACACACTGACACACACACACTTACGCAAACACACTGAAACACACACTTCCAGACACACACTGACACACAAACACACACTGATGCACACACACTCACACACACACACTGACACTCACAATGACACACACACACACTGACACATACACTGACAAATGAACTGACACACACACGCACTGAAACACACAAACTGAAACACACACTGAAACACCAACATACTGACACACACACTGACACACATGCACTGACACACACACTGACACATACACACTGACTCACACATTAACACACAATAACTGACACACACACACTGACACACACACACTGACACACAGAACTGTCACACAGTCACACACGCACATTGTTTCCACAAAGACACACATACACTGACACACACACTGACACATGCACTGACACACACACACTGACTGACACACACAGTGACACACACACTGACACACACACATTAACACGCACACAGTCACACACACACACTCACACACACACACGGACACACAACCACTGACATACGCACACTGATACACAAATTGACACACACACACGGACACACAACCACTGACACATGCACACTGATACACACATTGACACACACACACTGACACACATACTGACACTGACACACACACCGACACACACACTGACACACACATACTGACACATACAAACTGACACGCACACTGATACACACACTGAAACACACACACTGTCACACACACACACACTGACAAACACACTGATACACGCACACTGAAACACACACTGACACACAGACTGACACACAGTCTGGCACACAAACACTGACACACACATACTGACACACACAACGGTCACACACACTGATACACACAGACACACCCACACACTGACAAACACTGACACACACTCTGACACACGCGCACTGACACACACACACTGACACACACTGACAGACAGACTGACACACACCCTGACACACACGCACACTGACACACACACACACTGACACACACAGACACACACACACACTGACAAACACTGACACACGCTCTGACACATGCGCACTGACACACACACTCTGACACACAGACTGACACACACACTGTCACACACGCACACTGACACACACACACACACTGACACGCACACACACTGACACACACACACACTTACGCAAACACACTGACACACACACTTCCAGACACACACTGATACACACGCTGACAAACACACACACACTGATGCACACACACTCACACACACTGACACTCACAATGACACACACACACTGACACACACACCGACAAATGCGCTGACAGATACACGCACTGAAACACACAATCTGAAACACACACTGACACACCAACATACTGACACACACACTGACACACATGCACTGACTCACACATTAAATGACACACACACACTGACACACACACACACTGACACACACGCACTGACACTCACACTGACACACGCATACTGACACACAGAACTGACACACACTCACACACGCACACTGACACCCACAAAGGCACACATACACTGACTCATGCACTGACACACACACACTGACTGACACACACACTGACACACACACACTAACAAGCACACTGTCACACACACTCACACACACACACACTCACACACACACACACGGACACACAACCACTGACACACGCACACTGATACACACATTAACACGCACACACTGACACACATACTGACACTGACACACACACTGACATACACACTGACACACACATACTGACACACACAAACTGACACACACACTGATACACACACTGAAACACACACACTGTCACACACACACTGACGAACACACTGACACACACACACTGAAACACACAC